>NC_037595.1:10904010-10967817 GCF_003073045.1 Pomacea canaliculata
CAAACCTGCTAGTCTGCATGACACTTAACTATTTGTTTTTTAATGGTGTGTGATGTCATGAAGGTGTTGAATCTTATTATTAGAGAATTCTGTATTTATGATCGGTATTTTTAACACTCAAAATCTTATTCACATTTAAAGAGTCACTTGAGTATGTTTATTCGAAGAGTGTTTCTCTTCTCTCAAGGAACGACTTGAGGAAAGCAGACAAACAGCTGTCTGCCCATCCTGGACAATCCGACAAGAGACAACTTTACATGGGAACACAGTCTTGGTCCCTTACTCCCTGGTTTTCTTACTACTTACTCTCACAAAATGAACCATTCTGGATTCAAAACTTCAAATGAGACTCACATAATTTGTTGTATACTGTTATCGGAGTAATTTTGAAACAGATAGTTCTTATTTTGTAAATTATTAGACATGCGAACTGCAGACAGCAACCGGTCGTACAAATTTATTGTCGTGGACTGGAATAAATTCTGAAGTGGACTGTGTCACGTGGTCTCTGTTCTACATTGACCACAGTGCTAAGCACTGAACTGTGAAGAAACTTGTGGTTGATTCATAGGAGCAGGTGTTTGACAGTCTTCTCCCAGTCCAGCACCAGAAACATGCCTCAAGAAACAAAAGTACCCGTAATCTGCATCTCGCCACTTCCGGCAAAATGAACAACGCAGCCATGCAGACGGTAAAAGTTTCGGCGATCCCTCGTGGTCAAAACCGCTCGTTGTCTTTAAGCTTAGCTAAGGAAGCTTCCTACTACACAGGAAAGGATGGTGAGGTCAGGTGCTTCAAGTGCGGCTTGCAGCTCGATGGACGACAGGACAGGATCCTAGAGGTCAGAGCTGCCCACAGGGCGAGGGCGCCAGGATGTCCTTTTAGGGACGAAAGCCTCTGTGGACCCTGCAACATCCCGCTTCCAGTGTACAGTCTAAGTGTTTCAAGCCGCCCACGCCATCCTCAAAAGCTTACTTGGGTATATTTTATTCTAGGCTTATCTTGGTCAAACATGAAACTTTTAAAATGTTTTAATGTGTTAGTAGCTTTTTTCTAGCTTGGCTGTTCACTTGTTTCATCTACTTTGTTGTTTCTTTTTATCTTTCTTTCTTCCTCAATGAAAGCAAGTTACTTATGTTCTTTTTACTGGTAGGAGGAGCTGGAGTTCCAGACACCAGCATGTCGGGTGCCAACGACAACGACGTGAATAACTTTACCCATGAATTCAACGTGAGAAGACGACATTCCATGGGACGGAACTCGCCCCTATTTCCGTCCTTTCAGCCAGGGTCATAGGTCACCAATCATTCCACAATTTTCAGCCCTGTTCCCCTGGCGGTATCCATAGAGGATTCGTTCAGCTGGATTTTTTTTTCACTGGTAGTGTATTGTGAAACTATCTTTTCTACAAC
The DNA here is from genome assembly GCF_003073045.1 of Pomacea canaliculata. Taxonomy (NCBI): domain Eukaryota; kingdom Metazoa; phylum Mollusca; class Gastropoda; order Architaenioglossa; family Ampullariidae; genus Pomacea; species Pomacea canaliculata. The sequence goes on from NC_037595.1 coordinate 10,905,423, forward strand.
TGAATCTAAGACTTAATATCTAGTTTATTTAAGATTATTTGTTCCATATTTTATTCTACTCTTTATTGTTTTTGGTTTTTTTAATTGATTTTTTTCGCTTATGTCATTGTTGCTTGTGTTTTACTTGGTTTTGTTATTGCTTTTGATGTGTGTTTTTTTTTAATTTTTAATTTGTGATGTATTTGGTTTAGCAGTGGTCTAAGATTTTAATTTTTTTAACACTGTAATGGGCAAAAATGTGTGCATGTGTGTGAGATAGAAAAAAGAGAAAGAAAGAGGGAGAGAGAGAGTGAAAGAGAAAAAAAGGTCAACTTAGAGAACTGTAGCTAAATTTCCACTATGGAAGGTCAATTTTGAAGCATACTTCGCTTTGAGAACTATATCTCTCTATCCAACACAGGAGTGACAGACACAGTCATCTGCTACTACTGTGGACTCACCTTGTGTAACTGGCAGACGGGGGACGATTCACGCATTGCCCATGCGCGCCTGCCAGCCTGGCTGTGACTACTTCCGGATCAGGCCGGCCCGAGTTTGGTGCGTGCATGTCAGCGAGAGCTGCGGACCGTCGCCTCGACTGACCCTGGTACAGTTATCTCCACCTCACTCTGGTTCTGATAAAAACGATTCTGTAATCATACTATGGACTACAACTTAAACATTACATGGGAAACTGGCTTCCATACTTGATCCTTTGATGACTAGCCGAGTATTTTGTGCTACTTTCATTAAGAAATAACAAGTTTGTTGTAAATGAAAACATTCCCCACCCTGTTCTTGCCCACTCAGGAGTTGTTTATAAATGGGTTTGTGGCTGGTGGACCAGGGGAGGTAACCGCGACGATAGGACATGGTCAGCGCCATAAAATTAATGCCCCAGCGGGTACTTTGCTGCAAGATAATTCTTATTATTTAATTTAATTCTACCTTACCCACTATATCAAGTAGTATGCCGGTAATATATCAGTGTAATATGTCATACGATATTTCTGTTTCTGTTCTTTTTCAGTCTTCACTTCCATGTCACTGCTGTAAAGCTGTGGGCAAAGAGAAGAATACAGTTTTTCTGGATACAACCATATGTACAACATTGTTCAAGTGTTCTGTGCCATACGAAGAGAGATGATACTAAGGTCGGGGGCAGAACATTTGTGCCCAAAACAATATGGATCGTGATGTCGGAGGTTTCGTTTTCGTGTTTGGCTCCTAGAAGTTTCTACATATCCAGCACAAATTTACTGGGTTTATTGCCACTTGCCAAACTTCTGATAAAGATAAAAATAAGGCTGTACAGTAGTAGCTGACACTCCAATGTGTTCACGTCAGTATGAAACTCGTTTTTTTTTCACGGTTGTCAATTGAAAATTGTGAACAAAATCAAAATATCTGCTTGGATAGACCACGGACGTGTATAGGTGGACTGCTGTTTGCCGAGACCAATGCTTAGTCTCTTGCGAAGTTTTCCGCTGTTAGTCTCGGCGAACCTAAACAATGAATGGGAATGAACCGGAAGCTTTATACACATCTGCCTCGTTTTAGCAGTTAACTGGGGGAAAAAAAATCGTCTGCCAGCAGTCCAGTAATACAAGTTCGTGGACAGACAGTCGGCGACGGCAATGATGGCAAAGATGCTGCTGTGTCAAGAAAAAGCGAGGGACAGGAAAAAAAAGCTAAATTAATATTTATGCCAACAATGATATTTTGAAATTATTTTTAAACTTATTTATATTTCGTCTGAATGCAATATAAAAGCACCGCGCCATTGAGCTGGCTCCCTCAAGTCTCCAACATTTATGAACATTTATGGGCAGGCATGGTGTGTGACAAAGGCCAGCTTTGAGTGACTTTATACGAGAAGAGTTGTGTTCATTTGGAGAAGTCGCTTCAGAGAGAAACTATAATGAAGGGTGCATCCTGTTGTGTACTTGTTAACCACAAAGTGGATGTGATTTAGGAAAGTCTGATACATACATGTTTTACGTTCTTTTCGTAAATAAAGTATGTCAGACAATGCAACTATACCAGTTCTTTTCCAGGGATTAATTTTGTATGTGCATGTCTGTTTATCCTTCTGTCTATGATATCAGCTAATTAGCTGTTAAAGTCTTCCAAAAGTACACTCTATTCGATTATTTAATGTGAAGTATTATTTCAACCAGTTTATAACATTCTTTTGTTAAAAGAAATTTGTGGCTGAAATAAGGTAAGGACTATGCTAAAACTATCATTATGAGATAAAATACAAAATAAACCAAACTTTAAAAGAAATAGAAGAGTAAATATAGTTGATTAAGGGTTGACCACTATTCACGACCAATATCACACCCCACAATACCTTATAACAGCCCGCAAGATCTAGAGGCTGTTGGGGTTGGTTTGAAGTATATGGACATAGAAGGTTAATTCAATTGCAAGTTGTGCATGAAATTAAGAAAGGGTCGGTCTTATGGTTCTTCGGATGACTGACTGTTATTCAACGACTACGAGGCGATCATGCAGAGGAAATAATTCATATTAAACTTGTTGCTATGAAGCTGAACATGGAACATGTCAGATTTGTGTACATGTAACTGTTAAAAATACAATAAAGTTAAAAGTTTCATGCGCAGGCACAACTTTCCACCAACCGCGACTAATGAACAGTTGTCAGGGATTCAAATGATGTTGCTGCTCGCTGTGTGAAACAGCAGTGAGGTTACTCAAGCTAGAGAGGTGTCATATATATATATACACACACACCCACGCACACATACATAAAATAACAAATTTCTTGTGGCAAGGAGCAAGACTGATTTGGTGTCCACTTGTGGTTACAACAGATACTGTGACGCAGTATGTACTTATTTATGGATATGTCTATGAATGTGTATGAATATGTATCCATACACATCTGCATGTCTATGTATTTTCATGTTAATATGTCTCAATGTCATTATGAACGTTTCTTGTAATTAAATATATGGCTACACACTCCTAATTTGGAAAGTATCATTAGTCATTTCTCAAATGCTATTACTAAACTTCTTATTAAACTCTTTAGTTAAAGTTGATGGCTCAGTGCAAACATTTCTTTCACGAACCATTCGTGTCAACTACAGCAATCGCTTGGTTAATTATGAGTGACAACACATCTCACTTTATTAGTAACAGGTCTTATGAAGGATGGAAGAAAAGCTCGTCTGCAAGAAGGACAATTTCGGTAACGATAGATGGTATTTCGATGAAGACATTCGACTTCCTCCTTTACCACCAGGCTTACCCCAAGGGGACCGACTAAACTACATTCGTAATCTTGACCTTAGACCTGACGATGTCATTATTGCTGGCTACCCGAGGTCAGGTAAGACCATCGAGACATTTGCTCTTCAAATTCAGATCATTTTGCTTACTGGTTAAAGGTGTTTGTTTGCATACCTGAATGTGATTAGGAGCAAATTATTGTCCTGTTTGATTATATGTGCTTTGCGTGTCTTGCAAGCCTGTCCTCGCCTTAATGACATTATGTTTCTGAAGGTAACAACTGGCTTCATCAGATGATCTACATGCTGAAAGAAGGGTCTCTGGCTCCACCTCCCTTGTTTGGTCAGGATTCACATGTTGTTATTGAGAACACCTCAGAGAACAGACACATCCTCCCACCTGTCAAACCTCGCGTTCTCTTCACACATCTCCTCTTCAAGGACCTGCCTCGGGCCGTGATGGACAAGAAGGTCAAGATCGTGCACATCACGCGCAACCTTAAGGATGTCTTTGTGTCCTTGCATTGCTTCACAGAGAAAATCGGCGTGTATCATCCCCCTTGGCCAGAGTTCTTTGCCACCATGCTAGATGACGGATGTGAGTCCAGTGTATATGTAACGGCTTACTAAAAAGACTTAAAGTATTTTCGGTAGAACTATTGTCTTTTAAAAAGCAGGGTTTACTTTGCAGTCACTTTATTCATAAAAATTGTGAATACATCTGAACATGTGCTCGAGCCGCCATTTTGCGTGAAATCTGTCTTCTGTTGTATGAAGTGTCGCGCGCATATACAGCAGATGACAAAAGGGCGAAATCAGTCGCAAAAAAATTAATTTTTGAAAATCGCTGCCTCTAAACTCTAATTTTAAAAATCGCTGAAGGTATGACGATGACAGGCTCTTGTGTTTATCTCTAGACTGGTATGGGGATGTCTTTGACCACGTGACAAGCTGGGAGAAGGCGATCGACGATCATCCTGAGCATCCATTTTACTGTGTGGCGTACGAGGAGTTGACACAAGTAAGGAGCACTTGTCCGTCTTCAATAACAATGTCAGTTGATCTAGTTGTACTTTATACATCCTTCAATAGTGAGACATTAGGAAAAATATAAAGCTATGTAAATAATTAACTGTTTGGCAGCTCAGGTTCTGTGTTTGGTTGAGTGGCTGCCAATCGCAGGCTGAACCGTTGATTTGCTCCTGGTTGTTTGATTCATTTCAAAGGACGCAGTTGGCCATCTGGAACACATTGACCAGTTCCTGGAGACACACAGAGGAAGACCTTTCTGCCAGGCGGTGGTTGAGAAGTGTCACATCGACAACATGGTCAATCTTCGAATGGCACAAGACGCTGTCATTGATCGCAACATGCTTTTCAGAAAAGGTAGTATAACATAACTGCCATCTGTGTATCTAAAATTAAAAGTTAATATCGACAAGATTAGTCAGACACATGTAGAGCCACCTTTTTGTTGTATCTTCCATGGGACAACGTGAAGTCATCAATGCTCACTTTGCTGTTGATGCGCATGCGTTTAGCTGATGATGTCTTCTTTATGCACATTGTAACTTTTGTTGTTTTTCAAAACTTGTTTCTTTCTGTCCTTTCTGTTCTAATCTGCTTGGTACAGATGCACAGCAAAACATTTTTCATGCATGGGAAAAAATGAAAAGACATGACAGTCTACCTTCCTGTATCTGTAGGCCATAACTATCTTTATAAAATCAAGTGAAACGTATTTATCTTAATTATCTGTAAAATTTTGCATCTCTTGCTATCTCCTGCTCTTCGATATTTCTAACATGTCATGTGTAATATCTTCAGGAACTGTAAAAGACTGGAAGAACTGGTTCACCGTGGCGCAGAACGAGGAGTTCAAGAAAGTTGTCGGAAAGAAGTTGGCCGGCTGTAAAAGTCTACATATTTACGAACTTGAATAATTGGTGGAAAATTGCATATCTTCGCCATTTTGACTTCTGTTAGAAACTCCAGAACTTTGTCTTTTACTTAAAGGTCAACACGAGGGCAATATTCTTTCTCTATATTCGGGTTTAGTTTATTTTGAAACAATAAATAAAATAAAAAATTAAACTTTAGTTGCAAAATATAATCTTTCTTGCTGGATAAGGATAATGGTGATAATATTGTAGTGTTTGTGACTGTGTCACGATGTTACGAGTAGACTAGAACGGTGTAGAAAGTGTTGATGTTCATAGCTGCTGCTTTATTCCTTTTTGTTGTCATAGTTTAACAGCTCCTTTTTTTTTCTTTTTTTCTTTTTTTTTTTTGGTAGGACGAAGTTCGCACGGCACGTTGGAATAAAGTTAATTCACTGGTGTTTGTAGCCAGCATCTTTAAGAAATAAATACAAACTCCATTAAACTGTATGACCGAACACTCACCAACAGCATCTTGTGTCCCTGTCTGTTTTCTTTGACTGTTTTCTTTCCCTTCAGTCAGCTCATCCAGACGATGCTATCTTTAGATTATCCGCCCTTTTGTCACTTCTTGCTTTCTTGACCCATCCAGGTGCGATTAAGAGACAAATAAATAAATTAATTAAATTAAATAAAATTTCTCGTCGAAATATGTTTTATGATACTTTATGCTGTATTTCACTGAACACTCGCCTAAACATAAAAGTTTTTACGAATATTGCACTAAAAAGAAAGTAAAATTAACAAGCGTTTTTTCCCAATGGAAAGCAGATAGAAAATTTTAATTCACACATTCTTTCTCTCTTTTTGGTTCTTTCTTACTCAAATGCTTTCTTTCTGCCGTCCATTTTTTTTAATTTGCTCGCTTAAAGACCAACCTAAGCAGTTAATTAATGGATGAGCTTTGGAAGCTGAAATTTACCGGTTAGTTTTATATCACCTACATCTACTGATATTTGAAAAAAAAAACCCGCAAACGGTTGAGGTTGGTCTTTAACACAAATTGAATGAATTTTGTCACAGGCACTTCAAGGGGTTGTGATCTTTTATTCCTTTAATGCACTCTGACCTGAGGCTCAGAAAAATTAGGGTATTAAATACTGACTGAATGTCTTTTGTCTATTTGCATGTCTGTCTGCATATGCGTTTGTCTGTGAGCGCAGTGCATGCGCATATGAGATACACGCTTGAGAAAGTGAATCCAAATCAAAAAGGAATGTATGCACCTGTTAACTTTTGCATAAATATTATTATGTTTGTGTAAAGTATTCCAATCGTCCGGTCTACGTGTGCATTCGTCATTTTGTCGGCGCACGCGCGTGCACACACACACACACACGCACACATATCTGTATGTTTTCTAAAAGTGCACAATACACGTGTAACTAGAGTTCATGGCTTCGGTCACTCCAGAGACCTACTTTACTTGTCACAAATGCATTTTATAAGGATTAAAGATTTGCTTAGAGCTTGACCAAACTTTCACAACGCAAAAGTATTTTTTTTTATTTTTTTTTTTTTTGCTGCTGTAAACAGTACACAAAACACCAAACCCAGACCGAATACACACGGTAGCGGGTGGGAAGCGCGGGGCAATGACGTCATGTGGCTGCCGAGCTGCGCACGCAAATCACGTTCAGTCTCGGCTTACCTTATCAGGTGTGAGCCGCCGCTCTCTGCATGGTCTCGGCTAAGCAGTGGAGCGTGTAAAGCACGTGCAGGTAGATTAAAGGTTTACTACACAACTAGTGTCTGACAGGAGCTTTCCAGCTGTCTCTCGGCTAATCACGGAGGACGTTAATTATACTTAGTGTCTTTTTCAGGTACACATGTGCATGTAGTCTTTGTTTTTCCACACGCACACACACATATAACTGTAAGTTGGTTCAATTGAACATATAGAGTGTTGATCGGATCATGTGTAGGTCCTCAAAATGTCACTTAGAATTGTAATATTCCTGATCCTCTTTAATAGGTTTCTTAAAGCTCTTTAAATCATCTTATTTATTCTAGCTTTTTTTTGTCCTTCAACAGAAAGCCCCACACATTCATTCAATCTGTGTTTGTTCATATCTATTCATATCCACATACTCAGCCTTCTCAACTGGTTTTATATATATATATAAAACAGGTTAAAAGGCTACAGAGCACTTTTAAGTCAGCTTGTGAGGTTAACTGCACTTTATGCATAGGGCAGGTTGAGTCGAACGTTCTTTAACTGGATTTGTTTCGGTTTGGATATCCCGCAGGGAACCTCTTTCCATAACTCTACTGAAAATATTTTTCAACCTCTCTATGCCGCAGTCGAATCACCAACCCACTGTTAAACATCTTTACAAAATAAACAAAAATTAACTTTATGAGAAACCATTGAGTGAACTACAAATCTGTGATGTTGACTGACAAGATGGACGTGAAGGGCGTGCATAGAATCAAAGATGGCCGTCACATGTGTGTATGCGTGTATGTATATGTGTATATTATATATGAATGCAAGAGTGCTTGCATTAATGTATATATCATATATTAATGTGTGCACTTTTATCAAATGAATGGCTGACTGCAGCTCAAACTGGTTTAGCTGTATAAGTAGGTGGAGAATATGCCTGTGCGACCTTTCGTGCCGTATGCTGATTTTCTCGATTTTATTAAGATTGTATTTCTCTTCATAATGTGTTTTGATGTTTCTAAAGCCCCCGGAGGAAGAACATAATTTTTCTTTTATCTCGAATCTGACATTCTCGCCTCATGCAACAAAGGTAAAGTTATGTTACATGGCTTTGAACTGTTATTTGCGATTAAAACAGGTCACCGTGTGGGTCAAATGTTGTTGGTCACCCATTTCACGGTTAGGAGTCGAATAGTGCTGGGACACGTGACACTGCCACTAAGGTTAAAATTCATTCCACGCACAAGGATATACTCTGTACTATTCAGAATGTTCTAATGTGAGCTGATTAAACACACCGAAATACACAATTTTATCCAAGAATACCATGACAGTAAACATTTAGAAGGTTGGCGAAGGGTGATGAGATACATTTTCCTTTATGAGCAGCAGTTGGGTCTTAGTAAGATGAATAGAATCTGCATAAAGGATGAATTTGGCAACGATCGGTGCTTTCTTGGCGAGGACATACGGCTTCCACAATTCCAAAAAGACAATCTTAGCCTCGAGGACCGCTTGAGACTCATCCACAGCTTTGACCTTAGACCTGACGACGTCATTGTTGCCGGTTACCCGAGGTCAGGTAAGAGAATCACGTCCTCCCCTACTCAAAATTCAGACACACACAATAGTTTGTTTTGTACTTTTATATCTACGCTAGTGTTTACTGTTTTCTGTGTTTCATTCCAATGGACTAATAAGCTCTGTGTGTGCGTGCAGAGGTGTGTGTGTACTTTAAGTACGAGATAAATCCCAGCCAGCACACTTCAGTTTCGTGGCAGGAGACCATAAAGAAAAAAAGAAATCTCACAAGTTTACATTTTAATTATGTAATTAAAATAAATCTGAATTTATAGAAATAGGTGGTATATTGTGGTGGCAGGTGAAACATTATTTTTTATTGTTTGAAGGTAACAACTGGCTTCATCAGATGATCTACATGTTGCTGGAAGGAACCCTGGACCCACCTCCCTTGTTTGGACCGGATTCTTATGTAAACCTGGAGTTGCCTCAGACACTAGTCGCGTCCTCCCACCTGTCAAACCTCGCGCTCTTTTCACGCACCTTCTCTTCAAGGACCTGCCAAAGGTCGTCACTGAAAAAAAGGTCAAGGTGGTGCACATCACCAGGAACTTCAAGGATGTCTTCGTGTCTTTGTATTGTCTTACAGAAAAATTTACTAGATGCCAATATCATCCACCGTGGCCAGAGTTTCTTTCTACTATGCTAGATGATGGCTGTATGTCATTCAGATTTGCATACCTTAAGTTTTCTAAAAGACGAAATTACACAAAAAAATATTATTGTCTGGTTATATATTGTACAGAAAATTCGAAGTAACATAAGTCTTGTGATAACGGTGTAGCAAGTAAGCCTTTCTCATGAAAATAAACAGTTTAAAAGAATAGGTTTTGTTTTTGTAGTTTCTTGGTTTTATGATAAACCTTTTGATTAAAGTTACGAGCTTTCAAAAAAAGTAGAGAAATATTAGGTTCTGCCAGGCGGTGGTTGACAAGTGTCACATCAACAACATGGTCAATCTTCGAATGGCACAAGACGCTGTATTAAATCGAACAATGCTTTTTCGGAAAGGTAAATGATATATGTAAAGACAAAATTAAAGTTAATCTCTCCGTGTAAAGACAAATTGGCCACTTCTTCAATTTCTTCCTTTCTACTTTCTCACTTTCTTCATAAACAAAGTCACAGCTGGGAGTGTGGCTCGGACTTCTTAAAACCTTAATTTTTGAGGTAGGAAACAGATAATCTAAATAACTATTTATATGTTATACATACACGTATATACAGTGTTGTCCATAGGAATGGGAATCCCATGGGAAACGTCCCATGGGATGGGATGGGACAGTACACATTTGTATTTCCCATGGTAGTCGATACTTGATATTGCAAAATAAATTTACTGTTATTTCATTCATCAAGGATTTAAATCTTTCCTCTGAATCATCTATTGTATGTGAAGTAGCAGGAATTATAGAACAAAAGCCGAAAAGTGGTTTTCAGTGCTGTCCATAGGATTGTTAATACCATGGGAATCCCATGGGAAACATCCCGTGGGATGGGACGGGATGGGACAGGCATAAATTGCCATGGGATGGGATGGGACGGGATAGAAAAATATGTCCCATGGACAACCCTGCGTATATACACAATATATCTTTACAGATTACTAATTGCTAGTCTTTACTGAAGTGCAAGTTTCAGCTTCACTTTAAAGACATTAAAAACAGAAATAATTTGTGTTTATACTTTATAACCTGACATTAAATATTGTGTATAATGTAAGTATTTTATGTGACATATAATGCAATTTGTCACGCATTTAGAACTACACAGAGAAAGTTTAAAAAATGACCATTTTTCTTGTTATAAATCCTACCCTTTTTTCTTCTTTTCAGAAAATAAACAGCTGAATTATCAGCTCGAATGCATACACATAAACACATCATGGTTTTCAACAATGTGGTTTTTACATGTAGCTGTCTATAATTAAAAAAGTCAAAAACTAAATATACATATTCATTCACACTGTACTGCAAACAATGACTCATAAACAAAGTCACAGCTTGGAGTGTGGCTCAGACTTCTTTAAATCTTTATTGTTGAGGTTATAGCGAGGTGAACAGGAGTTCAAGCGATGAAAGTTAATCAAGGTACAGGGTTTATACGACTGCTGTGCACGTAGCAGCTCAGTGTGCAGACCAACCACCTCACAACTTGTCGACTACCCGGCGGTCCCGTTACTACAGGCAGAGTACATGTTACTTTACCAGCGACACTTCTTAGTTTTACTCAAATCCCTTGTGTTAGTAAGATGGATATGGTGTGCATCAAAGATAAATTCGGCAACGATCGGTGGTTTATTGGCGAGGACATACGGCTTCCACCCTTAAAACACGAACTTAGCCTCGCTGACCGCTTGAGCTACATCCACAACTTTGACCTTAGACCTGACGACGTCATTGTGGCCGGTTACACGAGGTCAGGTAAGAGGATCACGCCCTCCCATACACAAAATTCACACACACGCACCGCTTATGCCATATAGTTTGTTTTGTACATTTATATCTATTTGAGTGTTTACTGTTTTCTGTTTTATTCCAATATGCTCCTTTTGTGTGCCAGCGTGCCTGCGTGCGTGCGTGTGTGTGTGTGTGTGTGTGTGAACTTTAACTATGAAATAAATACCAACCAGCACACTTCAGTCTGGTAGCAGGATCCCGTAAAGGCGATGAGGGTCAACTTTGATTACATTCAGTTTTTTTAAGAAAATGAATAATTTTATCATAACAGAGTTATACTCTGCTATGTTAAACTAAAAGTGAGAAATGGTCTTAACAACATTTTAAACAAGGTATCCCATAGTGTTAGTTCGGATATCACTCGAAAAATGGAAAATTCAAACGCTGTTTGTTACCGTATTCTTGTTGGAACCCGTCATACCACGAAACAAAACTGAATTTGCAATCTCTGTAACTGCTAACTTATACATTAATCAATCGTCAGGTTACACTAAGAAGTTTTAAAGTAAACAAATCTGTTCGTTAATCCTGAAGTTATCCAATTGGATAATTAAATAATGACTCCTAAATGAGTAGAACAGAAATGGAAATGAGTGATTGTCTCCTTCCTTTCTCGAGTTTTGAAAAAAATGCATTGTGGGACTGTCAACAGATTGTAAATATGCTTTTCGCAAAGTTGACATGCATATGAAAACCTTCTTAAATCACTCAATTTGTTCGGAACATAATAAATAATTTTAGCTTCCAAAAAAATCTCATAATTTTGCATTTTAATTATGTAATTAAAATAATTCTCAATTTATAGAGTTCGGTGTTATATTGTGGTCAGGGCCGAGGGGCAGGCGGACGAGGCATCTGCCTAGGGCCCCGCGCTTTTGATTGATATGGTAACTAGGCATATGGAAGTGTAGTCAGCCGTATCACATTCTCGCTGGACGCGCTTGATTAATGCAAGAGAAATTGCACAGGATTTGGATACAGAACCAGTTTTTAAAGCTACACGAATTAGAAAGAGAAGGAGAATGTTTGATTACGAACAATACGAAGGAGAAGATGTAGGAGGAAGAAACGGCCAGGAGGATTTCAGCATCAACTGCTTCAACATGATAGTGGATACAGCAATTGCGTCTCTTCAAAGAAGATTTGAACAATTAAGGAATCATAATCAAATTTTTGGATTTATCTACAACTTCAAGGAGTTGCCAAAGTCGGTGTTGAAGTCATGTGGGAAGAGTTTGGAAGATGTGTTAACACATGGAGAAAGCCGAGATGTCGATGGATACATGCTTGCCGAGGAAATGGACGTATTGAAGTATGTTTTTCCAGATTCTGTGCATGGAGACCTTCGTAAGATGTTGACTTTCCTCCCCATTAAAGGACGATCATTCGATTTTCCGAATTTATGGATTGCCTTAAGAATTGCCCTCACAATATTTGTGACAGTAGCTTCCGGAGAACGAAGTTTCTCGAAGCTGAAATTAATTAAAACTTACCTGCGGTCAACGATGTGCCAAGATCGGCTGAGGAACATTGCCTGTGGCCATACTCTCCATCGAGAACAGTGTTTCTCGGGAATTAGATTTAAGTGAACTGATTGATGATTCTGCTTCAATGAAGGCCAGGAAAGTTCACTTGTAAATATTTTTTAGTGTTGAAAACTTACATGTTATATTATGCCGTATGTTTACGTGTTGCTATGTTATTTGGTTACTAAATCTAAATGTCTTTCGCATGTACGTGTGTCGGTGTGTGTGTTGTGTGTTACTTAATGGCGTATGCAAACCCATCAACTCAACCTCAACTACGACTGCAGACTGTTGCCTGTCTGTAGGGTTCCCTTCGTTGTAACCTATTGACGAACGTTACAAATAAATTAATCGTAGCCTTATGTTGTAATGTGTATGCAGCGTGTTGTCAATGATAAAAGACGAGATATCCCTGAGGAAAAAAGTGACTTTAGATCCCAACTAAAACCGTGTGATCGTGGCGTGAGGGCCCCGCACATGCCCTTTGCCTCGGGCCCCGCGGGGGCTAAGAACGGGCCTGATTGTGGTGGCATGTAAAACATTATTTTCTATTGTGTGAAGGTAACAACTGGCTTCATCAGATGATCTACATGTTGCTGGAAGGAACCCTGGATCCGCCTCCCTTGTTTGGACCGGATTCTAACGTGGTCCTGGAGTCAGCCTCAGACACCAGTCGCGTCCTCCCACCTGTCAAACCTCGCGCTCTTTTCACGCACCTTCTCTTCAAGTACCTGCCAAAGGCCGTCACTGAAAAAAAGGTCAAGGTGGTGCACATCACGCGGAACCTCAAGGATGTCTTCGTGTCTTTGTATTGTATTTCAGAAAAACTTACTACATGCCAATACCATCCACCGTGGCCAGAGTTTCTTTCTACTATGCTAGATGATGGCTGTGAGTCATTGAGATTTGCAAGCGTTAAGTTTTTTTAAGACGAAATGAAACAAACAATATTATGCTTTGCTTATATTTTGGAAAGAAAATACTAAGTAACACGAGTCTGGTAATAACGGTGTAGCAAATAAACGTTTAAAAAAAATGAACAATCAGTTTAAAATAATTTTTTTGTAGTTTCTTTGTCTTCCGACTTACGTTTTGATTAGAGTTACGAACTTTCAAAGAAAGCAGAGACATATTTACTTGCATTAAAGTTATTTACTGCAAAGAAGTTGTCGCAAATATTTATAATTTTACTAAGAATTTTAAAATAACTCATAATCTTTAGTGGGGTATGGAGACGCCTTTCACCACGTGACAAGCTGGGAGAAGGCGATCGACGATCATCCTGAGCATCCATTTTACTGTGTGACGTACGAGGAGTTGTCACAAGTAAGATCATCAGTGTCGTTATTCCTCGTATACAGGGACGTCACAGTACGTCACTGCTCTTGCACACTCTCTCATGCGCATGGCGACATGAATGGCGAGGGAGATTATATATAAATGCTATAAATATAAACACAATATATTATTGGATACTTCTATATATCTCTCTAAAAGAGATAAACATATTTTCTCTAACATTTCTAAAAAAGAAAAAGACTACCAACAGTCACCTACACAGTTTCACACACACACAAACACACACACACTGTTAAAGAGTGGAAAAGCGCTCTTCCTGGTAAATAGTTCTTTCCAAATGGAGCCTTGGCTTCTAGAAATGATGTAATGGCTAGGGAACCAGTAGGAGAAGATTTCTGTAGTCCTCTCAATACTGAGGAGAGAAGAATATGAACGTTGTTCACTGTCAGAATGGAGTTCACCCCCCCCCCCACCACACGCCGAGCATCTTCCTACGCCACTGTGATGATGTAGTTGGTGAGAGAAGTCTGTGATGATGTGAGAGCATTAAACCTCTTACCCCTGGTGTATGACATAGTGGTCTTTGTGCAAAGACTATCATCATGTTAGTCTTGACCATCTAAACAAACAAGTTTTATCTTGGTGGACAGAACCTCGAACGACACAGACCGAATGTTACAACGTTGTTAATCACGTTGTGATAAACCGACTAAACACAGACCTCGAAATTCCTCACACAGTCACTGGTTTGTTGTCCTAGTCACAAAACTGGTACTTTCATGTGAATATATGTAAATCAAATAGTTTGCAGTTAAATTAATTCGCTAGTTGACTGTAGGTTTTTTCTGTGGTTATATTTGTTGCTAGATAGTTTGCTGTTGGACTGTTGGTCGTCTCGTTGTCTGTGTTCTTTTGATTGTTTCTTGTTTCTGTGTTATTTTCATGTTTTTGGTTTAATTGTTTATTCCATTCAGAATGGTGTTGATCAGCTGGAAAGTATTGACCAGTTCCTGGAGACACAGAGAGGAAGACCTTTCTGCCAGGCGGTGGTTGAGAAGTGTCACATCAACAACATGGTCAATCTGCGAATGTCACAAGACGCTAAATTTGATCGCACCATGCTTTTCAGAAAAGGTAAATGATATCTGTAAAGACAGAATTAAAAGTAATATCTAAGCGTAAAGACAATTTAGTGTTTTCTTTAATTTCTTCCTATTCTTCCTTTCTCTTTCTTCCCTCTTTTCAAGGAAAACTGAAAAAGCGTAACTGATCTACGACTTTAATTTTAAATTTTTCAGAAAAGTTAATATTAATAATGGGGACAATAATGAGGGTAGCAGACATAATAACAACAACAACAACGATAATAATAATGATAATAAATTTTTAATCAGAGCATGAAATCAACCATTTATGCTCATCAAAATTACAATACTAAAGTGTGAACACAGCCAGGCCTAATTGGCAGTATAACGTTCATACTCTAGCGCGGATATTATTTCTTTAATTTCTGTTAAATTTACAAGAGGTTTTCTACCCACTCACCTGTTCTGACAAATGCTCTATGAGTCAAACTATTCATGTGTAATATCTGCAGGAGTTGTAGGAGACTGGAAGAACTGGTTCACTGTGGCGCAGAACGAGGAGTTCGAGGAGGTCGTCCGAAAGAAGATGGCCGGCTACAAAAGTCTCCTTCGTTACCAACTTGAATAATTAAATCAACACATTGCAAATCTTACTACCAGCAGATAGTGTCTTTTATCAGACAATTCATTCTTCGTTCTTCTCGATATTCCAGACTTTGTCACTATTGTTTCAGTACTCATAAATGTCTGTAAGTCCCTACCCCATACTGATGATCTGTCTACTGTTGTTATAATGAGTATACAAGAAAACGACGTTTTTTTTCTCTATGGAAACCAGAAACTCTAGATACCGACAGGAAGCACAGTGTTTTAGTGCGGACACATAGCTATCGATAGATATCGTCTCCAAAAAGTAATAATAAAGCCACGTAATCGATGTCCATAAAGTTAGCCAGTCTACAGACACTTATAAGTGTACAGACTACATACTCACAAGAACAATAAAGTATTGTCAATGTGGTGAACGATAGTCATTACATAGAGCTGTCTGAATGATGAAGAATTTACCTCGTATAAACAGATGATTCGTCTAATAAATGTACATCCTCTATGTTTGATATTGAAAATCAGTGATTGATGCAGCTTGAAGACGAGACGCGGTGTAAAACTATATTGTAACTACTGAAGATGCATACATCTATTCTAAGACAAAGTAAATAATATCAAATCCAATTAGAAAAATAATATTATAGATAATTTTTTTCCGGAGACTTCTATTTATAATCAGAAAATTGAATTCAACCTCATATTTGAATTCCGTCGAAAGCACCGATGATCCCATTCTGTCTCGTCAGGCGTGTTGGTGTGCACGGCTTGGTGTATGTCCAAACTATGAATGTGTGATTAAGACAAAAGAAAAAAAAATATTGTGTGTTGTCGGTGGCACGTGTCGCCAGAATTGACTTTCCTTGAAAAAAGTGGGAAAGGAGTGAAGGTAATTTTGTGAAACGTTCTTTAAGACAGTGGTTCTCAAAGTATTTCGGACCGCGGACCACTTTACTTAAGTAAAACATATGGCGGACCACCAAGGCCTAAAAATCCGTCTGTACTATGAATTTTAAATTTAAATTGCCGCATTTGTTTCATTACAATTCAAAACTAAATGTCCTTTTGTGACAGCAGTATAGTGATAAGTTTACATAAAACTACGTACCTCGTTATTTGTGATTAAAATGTTAATGTGAGGAATGCATCACTTTAAACATCACTTTGCTGACATATGACGACTGTCAGCCGCGGACCACCTGACTTATGCCGTACATCGCCGAACACTCAAGTCCTTTAGTGGACAGTTGAAGTCTGTACTTATCCAGTCTTACAACTGCAGGTCATACCTGAATCAATGTGCTTTACATACACCAGTACTTACGAAGGAACATTAAAGCACACCATCAGTGTGACTTTTTGTGAAGAGTGGCTGTATCCGATGCAGATTTGTATCCGAAAGTGATGATTAGTTAATACAGGAGCTCACCCGAGACGATGATTGACGGATTATCCAAAATGGGTGAGTAGTTAATACAGCAGAAACTAATAAACCGACGGTCACAGAGTTATCCAAGAGAGCAGATCGTCGGCGTGTTCGCATGAACTGTCGACTGGTGAATTATAAGCAAAAGAACCAGGCGGGTGAACCGTTTATTCTGCGGTTCCCCCCAAAATTATGAATTAATATATTGAAATCAAACAACAGCACTATGGTTCACAACTTGCATGCAGAGCAGCCTTACTGTGGTGAGTTCAAGGAAGTCTATTATTTCAAAGCTACCTTTCTGTAGAGAAGATGTTGACGGCACTACCCTGTGGTAGTACAGGTGTTAATGTCACTCCTCAAGGTATCGCTAATACTTCCCAGGTCTGTCGTCGTACACAGATATCCGCTGCATGCCGGGAAAACGTTTTAGAATATTATAATTATACGTCCTAGAGAAACTCTAAAATTATTCTGCGTCACGACGTGATGTCAAAATGTAGGCTGACGTCATACGTCACGTGTCTCCATTCTACATGTGCTTGAATGCTACAGTGTTTTCTCCTTTATGTATTCATTCATCTACGAACAGAATTACAACCTCAGACTCTACTGTGGTAACAACAATGTTTCGACCACGTGTGTGCAGCGTGTTAACTAGGTCAGGCCGTGCGGTCGGCAACACCAGAGAGGTACTACTGTACACAGACTAAGAAGTGCGAAGAAATCAAACGAAAAGGAAAAAATCCGAGGGTGACTGACATTCTAGATCTTTGTGACCAAAGTAGGGTTTTCAATTAAAAATGAATAAAAAAAACCTGATTAAGTATTTTTTTCTAAAAATAACCTGCTCATAAGCAGATAAGCAGATAATCTAAATAACTATTTATATAATTATGCATACACTTATATACACAATACATCGTTACAGATTACTAATTGCCAGTCTTTATTGGTGTGAAAGTTTCAGCTTCACTTTAAAGACATTAAAAACAGAAATAATTTGTGTTTATACTTTATAACCTGACATTAAATATTGTGTATAATGTATGCATTTTACGTGACATATAATGCAATCTGTTACGCATTTAGGACAGAACAGAGAAAGTTTTAAAAAACCTGACCAGTTTTCTTTTCATAAATCCCTCCTTTTTTTCTT
Organism: Pomacea canaliculata; assembly: GCF_003073045.1. Lineage (NCBI taxonomy): Eukaryota > Metazoa > Mollusca > Gastropoda > Architaenioglossa > Ampullariidae > Pomacea > Pomacea canaliculata. The sequence continues at coordinate 10,923,412 of NC_037595.1, forward strand.
CTTTTTGGAAAACAAACAGCTGAATTAATAACTCAAATGCATACATACACATACACACACTGCATTGTTTTCAACGATGTGATTTTTACATGTAGCTGTCTGTAATTAAAAAATTCTAAAACTAACAGGGCTTCTGCTAAGGCTAAATTCTGTGGGGTCCCAGATTTTATTCAGATTTTTAAGGGGTCCCTGTTCTTCGCCCAAATTTGAATGGGACCCCATTGATGAAAATTGAAGGGGTCCTCCGAACTTTTAATGCGTACTGTACGCAATTTTTTGCGTAAGCAGAAGCCCTGACTAAAATCATATATTCATTCACACTGTAACTGCAAACAATGGCTCATAAACAAAGTCACAACTGGGAGCGTGGCTCAGACTTCTTTAAATCTTAATTGTTGAGGTTATAGCGAGGTGAACAGGAGTTCGAGGCGATGAAAGTTAATCAAGGTACAGGGTTTATACGACTGCTGTGCACTTAGCAGCTCAGTGTGCAGACCCGCCACCTCACAACTTGTCGACTACCCGGCGGTCCTGTTACTACAGGCAGAGTACATGTTACTTTACCAGCGACACTTCTTCGTTTTACTCAAATCGCTTGTGTTAGTAAGATGGATATGGTGTGCATCAAAGATAAATTTGGCAACGATCGGTGGTTTCTTGGCGAGGACATACGACTTCCACCCTTGAAACACAAACTTAGCCTCGCGGACCGCTTGAGTTACATCCACAACTTTGACCTTAGACCTGACGACGTCATTGTGGCCGGTTACCCGAGGTCAGGTAAGAGGATCACGCCCTCCCCTACACAAAATTCACACACACGCACTCACCGCTTTTCACATTCATTTATATTTAATTGTTTACTGTTTTCTGTTTTATTCCAATAAGCTCCTTCTGTGTGTCTGCCTACGTGCGTGCGTGCGTGCGTGCGTGCGTGGGTGTGTGAACTGTAACTATGAAATAAATATCAACCAGCACACTTCACTTAAGTAGCAGGAGCCCCGTAAAGGTGGTGAGGGTCATCTTTGGGCAAAGTAAGTTTTTTTTTTTAGAAACTAAAAGTGAGAAATGGTCTTCAATAACATTTTAAACAAGGTATCCCACGGCGATTAGCCCTGATATCTCTTAAAAATAGTAAAATGGAAACGTGTTTGTTACCGTATCCTTGTTGCAATAAATCATTGTTCGGTGTTATATTCTGGTGGCAGGTGAAACATTATTTTTTTATTGTGTGAAGGTAATAACTGGCTTCATCAGATGATCTACATGTTGCTGGAAGGAACCCTGGATCCACCTCCCTTGTTTGGACCGGATTCTAACGTGGTCCTGGAGTTTGCCTCAGACACTAGTCGCATCCTCCCACCCGTCAAACCTCGCGCTCTTTTCACGCACCTTCTCTTCAAGGACCTGCCAAAGGCCGTCACTGAAAAAAAGGTCAAGGTGGTGCACATCACAAGGAACCTCAAGGATGTCTTCGTGTCTTGTTATTGTCTTCAAGAAAAGCTTACTACATGCCAATATTATCCACCGTGGCCAGAGTTTCTTTCTACAATGCTAGATGATGGCTGTGAGTCATTGAGATTTGCAAGCGTTAAGTTTTTTTAAGACGAAATGAAACAAAGAATATCATACTTTGGTTATATTTCAAAGAGAAAATACTAAGTAACACGAGTCTTGTAATAACGGTGTAGCAAATAAACGTTTTAAAAAAATGAACAATCAATTTAAAAGAATAGGTTTTGTAGTTTCTTTGTCTTGCGACTTACGTTTTGATTAGAGTTACGTATTTTCAAAGAAAGTAAAGACATATTTACTTACACTGAAGGGTTTTCCCACAAAGAAGTTGTCACAATTATTTATGATTTTACTACAAATTTTCAAAATAACTCATAATCTTTAGTTACGTATGGAGACGTCTTTCACCACGTGACAAGCTGGGAGAAGGCGATCGACGATCATCCTGAGCATCCATTTTACTGTGTGACGTACGAGGAGCTAACACAAGTAAGATCATCGGTGTCGTTATTACTGGTATCCAGCGACGTCACAGTACGTCACTACTCTTGCACGCTCTCTTCTGCGCATGGCGACATGAATGGCGAGGGAGATTATATATAAATGCTATAAATATAAACATAATACAGTAGTGTATGCCTCTATTTATCTCGCCCACAGAGGTAAACATATCTCCTGAAAGCTTTTGTAAATAAAAAAAGACTACCTACAGTCACACACAAACACACATGCACTCGCGCGCACACACAAACACACACACACACACACACACACACACAATGTTCAAGACTGCTGTAGCAATTTGCATGAAGGAATTGGCAAAAGTTCTCTTCGTGGCAAAAGGTTCTTTCCATACTCAGCCACGGCTTCTAGAAATGATGTAATGGCTAAGGAACCAGTGGGATAAGATTTCTGTCGCCCTCTCAATACTGATGTGAGAAGGAGATGAAAGTTGTTCACTGTCAGCATGGAGTTTGCCCCCCAACACGACGAGCATCTTCCTACTCCACTGTTGTGATGTAGTTGGTGAGGGAAGTCAGTGATGATGTGAGAGCCTTAAACCACGTAGCCCTGGTGTATGACATAGTGGTCGTTGTGCAAAGACTATCATCATATAAGTCTTGAACACCTCATCAAACATGTTTTATCCTCGATAGACAGAACCTCGAACCACACAGACCAAATGTTACAGCGTTGTTAATCAGATTGTGATAAACCGACTAAACACAGACCTCGAAATTCCTCACACAGGCACTGGTTTGTTGTCCTAATCACAACACTGGTACTTTCATGTGAATATATGTAAATAAAATAGTTTGCAGTTAAATTAATTCGCTAGTTGATTCTGTTTTTTTCTGTGATTAGCTTAGTTGGTAGATAGATTGCTGCTGGACTGTTAGTCGTCTCGTTGTCTGTGTTCTTTGGTTGTTCCTTGTTTCTGTGTTATTTTGGGTTTTTTTTGGTTTAGTTGTTTATTCTATTCAGAATGTGTTGATCAGCTGGAACGTATTGACCAGTTCTTGGAGACACACAGAGAAGATCTTTCTGCCAGGCGGTGGTTGAGAAATGTCGCATCAACAACATGCTCAATCTGCGAATGGCACACAAACGCTACATTGATTGGACCATATTTTATCGGAAAGGTAAATAATATCTGTAAAAACAAAATTAAAAATAATATCTAAGCCTAAAAACACATTAGTTTTTTTTTCTTTAATTTCTTCCTATTCTTCCTTCCTCTTTTCAAGAAAAAATGGGAACCTGATCTACTACCTTATTTTTAAGTTTTCAAGAAGTGATGATGGTGCTGATGCTGATGCTGCTGCTGCTGCTGATGATGATGATGATAGTAGTAGTAATAATACCTTTTCAATCAGAGCATGAAATTAACCATTTATGTTCATCAAAATTACAATGCTAAAGTATGACCACAGCTAGGCCTACTGGGCATCTGGGCCATAAAATGTTCATACTCTAGCAGTGATATTATTTCTTTAATTTCTGTTAAATTTACACTAATTTTTGAACACACTCACCTGTTCTGACAAATGTTCTATGAGTCAAACTATTCAGTGTCATATCTGCAGGAATAGTAGGAGACTGGAAGAACTGGTTCACTGTGGCGCAGAACGAGGAGTTCGAGGAGGTCGTCCGAAAGAAGATGGCCGGCTACAAAAGTCTCCTTCGTTACCAACTTGAATAATTAAATCAACACATTGCAAATCTTACTACCAGCAGATATAGTGTCTTTTATCAGACAATTCATTCTTTGTTCTTCTCGATATTCCAGACTTTGTCACTATTGTTTAAGTACTCATAAATGTCTGTAAGTCCCTACCCCATACTGATGATCTGTTTACTTTTGTTATAATGAGTAAACAGGAAAACGATGCTCTTTCTCAATGACAATCAGAAAATCTAGATACCGACAGTAAACACGGTGTTTTAATCAGGACACTTAACTATGGATAAATATTGTCTCCAAAAAGTAATAATAAAGCTACGTTATGTCCATAAAGTTAGCCAGTCTAATTAGTGTACAGGCTACATACTCACAAGAACAATAAAGTATTGTCAATGTGGCGAACGATAGTCATTACATAGAGCTGTCTGAATGATGAAGAATTTACCTCGTATAAATAGAAGATTCGTCTAATAAATGTAAACCCTCTATGTTTGATATGAAAATCAGTGATTGATGCTGCTTCAAGACGAGACGTGGTGTAAAACTATATTGTAACTACTGAAGATGCATACGTCTATGCTAAGACAAAGTAAATAATATCAACCCAATTAGAAAAATAATTTTATAGATAATTTTTCGGGAAGACTCCTAGTTATAATCAGAAAATTGAATACAACCTTAAATTTTAATGCCGTCGAAAGCACTGATGATCCCATTCTGTCTCGTCAGACGCGTTGGTGTGCACGGCTTGGTGTATGTCCAAACTATTAATGTGTGATTAAGACAAAAGAACAAAAATTATTGTGTGTTGTCGGTGGCACGTGTCGCCAGAGTTGACTTTCCTTGAAAAAAGGTGGGAAAGGAGTGAAGGTAGTTTTTTGCACGTTCTCTAAGTGACTGAGTTTATGGAGGTCACTGCTGAGATCACGTCAGTACTTGACCCTTTCGTGAACCTGTACATGAGTTCGGGGTACAGCGATAGATGATGTATGCAATCATTCTTCTACATGGTCTTACCTGAGCACTGTGCTGGGAGTGCCGTGCATCGTCAAACACTCAAGTCATTTAGGGGGCAGTTGGAGTTTTTTTTTGCAAATATGTTAATGTGTTTTCGAAAAACAAAAAATTGTATATTAGACAAATGTACAGTGAACATCTTGTCCTATTTAGATGCAGTAATAACTCTGAGACAGAAGTTTCATTAATTTAGTTTACTGCTTGCAAAAGCTTACCTGTCAATTAAACACTAAGGATGTAAAGATGTGCCCTCATATCCTTTAACAACACGTGGCAGTTCTCCAAAGCTTATCTGCTCTCTAAACACTTGATCGGAGGACGTTTCCATACATGTGTACTTTAGTGAGTCAGTCAGTCTCCATCACAGCTTAGAGTACATCTGCTCTTTGAGCAGCCACGACCTGTCAAGTGTAACACATGTTGTTCGTATTTTGACCTCCTGCCTGCTACTTACATTACTGCAAAAAGTCTTATCGAATACCTAATACCGTTTTTCTTCCAGTTGTCTTCTGCTCTTCTTTCTCATTCCAAACTGGCTTTACACAATATTTCTTTATCTGAATGACTACATCATCATTCTTTAATCTCAACATTCTTTAATAACATTAAGCTGGAGACTCATACACCACCATTAACTGCGCAAATTGCCATCAGAAATTTCAAAACAAATCGACCGGTATTTTTATGAAATTATTTTAATTAAATTTTAAATTTTAATTAAATTAAATTTTCTGTATATCATGAAATTAAAGTAAAAAAATTTATATATTCATTCACAATGTACTGCAAACCATGACTCATAAACAAAGTCACGGCTGGGAGTGTGGCTCAAACTTCTTAAAATCTTAATTTTTGAGGTTATAGCGAGGTGAACAGGAGTTCAAAGCGATGAAAGTTAATCAAGGTACAGGGTTTATACGACTTCTGTGCACGTAGCAGCTCAGTGTGCAGACCCGCCACCTCACAACTTGTCGACTACCCGGCGGTCCTGTTACTACAGGCAGAGTACATGTTACTTTACCAGCGACACTTCTTAGTTTTACTCAAGTCCCTTGTGTTAGTAAGATGGATATGGTGTGCATCAAAGATAAATTCGGCAACGATCGGTGGTTTATTGGCGAGGACATACGGCTTCCACCCTTAAAACACGAACTTGGCCTAGCAGACCGCTTGAGTTATATCCACAACTTTGACCTTAGACCTGACGACGTCATTGCCGTTACCGAGGTCAGGTAAGAGGATCACGACCTCCCCTACACAAAATTCTCACACACGCACTCACCGCTCTTCATTTTCATTTATATTTAATTGAGTGTTTACTGTTTTCTGTTTTATTCCAATAAGCTCCTTCTGTGTGTCTGCCTACGTTCGTGCGTGGGTGTGTGAACTGTAACTATGAAATAAATATCAACCAGCACACTTCAGTTAAGTAGCAGGAGCCCGTAAAGGTAGTAAGGGTCATCTTTGGGCAGATTAAGTTTTTTTGAGAAACTAAAAGAGAGAAATGGTCTTTTAAACAAGGTATCCCACGGCGATGAGCCCTGATATCTCTTAAAAATTTCAAAATGGAAACGTGTTTGTTACCGTATCCTTGTTGCAACAAATCATTGTTCAGTGTTATATTCTGGTGGCAGGTGAAACATTATTTTTTTTCTGTGAAGGTAATAATTGGCTTCATCAGATGATCTACATGTTGCTGGAAGGAACCCTAGACCCGCCTCCCTTGTTTGGACCGGAATACTTCTGTGAACGTGGAGTTTGCCTCAGACAACCTTTCGCGTCCCCCACCTGTCAAACTCGCGCTCTCTTTTCACGCACCTTCTCTTCAAGACCTGCCAAAGGCCGTCACTGAAAAAAAGGTCAAGGTGGTGCACATCACGCGGAACCTCAAGGATGTCTTCGTGTCAATGTATTGCTTTCAAAAAATTTACTATATGCCAATATTATCCACCGTGGCAGAGTTTCTTTCTACTATGCTAGATGATGGCTGTGAGTCATTGAGATTTGAAGCTTTAAGTTTTTTTTAAGACGAAATGAAAAAAGAATATCATACTTTTGTTATATTTCGAAGAGAAAATACTAAGTAAACGAGTCTTTAAGAACGGTGTAGCAAGTAAACTTTCAAAAATGAACAATCAGTTTAAAAGAATAGGTTTTGTAGTTCTTGTCTTCCGATTGACGTTTTGAATTAGAGTTACGTACTTTTAAAGAAAGTAAGACATATTTACTTGCATTAAGGTTCCCACAAGAAGTTGTCGCAATATTTATGATTTTACTACAAATTTTAAATAACTCCCTAAGCTTTAGTGACGTATGGAACATCTTGACCACGTGACAAGCTGGGAAAGGGCGATCGACGATCATCCTGACATCCATTTTTACTGGTGACGTACGAATTGACACAAGTAAGAATCATCAGTGTTTATTCCTCGTATCCAGCGACGTCACAGTACGTCACTGCTCTTGCACGCTCTCTCATGCGCATGCACATGAATATGAGGGAGATTAATATAAAATCTATAAAATATAAACATAATACGTAGTGTATGCCTTTATTTATCTCGCCCACAGAGGAAAACATATCTCCTGAAAGCTTTTGTAAATAAAAAAAGATACTACCTACAGTCACACACACACACATGCCCTCGCACGCACACACAAACACACACACACACACAATGTTCAAGACTGCTGTAGCAATTTGCCGAAGGGATTTGGCAAAAGTTCTCTCGTGGCAAAAGGTTCTTTCCATACTCAGCCACGGCTTCTAAAATGGTGTAAACGTCGCTAAACTCTAGTGGATAAATTCTGTCTCCTTTAATACTGATATGAAAGGAGATGAAGTTGTTCACTGTCAGCATGGAGTTTGTCCCCACACGACGAGCATCTTCCTACATCCACTTTTATGTAGTTGTGAGGAACCAGTGATGATGTAGAGCTTTAACCACGTATCCTGTGTATGACATAGTGGTCGTTGTGCAAGACTATCATTATAATAAGTCTTGACCAACCTAAAGCCCAAACAAGTTTATCCCTGATGGACAGAACCTCGAACCTCGAAACCACATAACAGACCGAATGTTACAACTGTTAATCAGATGTGATAAACCGACTAAACACAGACCTCGAAATTCCTCACACAGCACTGGTTTGTTGTCCTAATCACAACACTGGTACTTTCATGTCAATATATGTAAATAAATAGTTTGCAGTTAAATAATTCGCTAGTTGACTGTAGGTTTTTTTCTTGGTTAGTTTAGTTTGCTCGAATAGATTGCTGCTAGGACTGTTAGTCGTCTCGTTGTCTGTGTTCTTTGGTTGTTCCTTGTTTCTGTGTATTTTATGTTTTTGGTTTTTTGTTTATTCAATTCAGAATGGTGTTGTATCAGCTGGAACGTATTGACCAGTTACCTGGAGACACACAGAGGAAGTTTACCTTTCTGCCAGGCGTGGTTGAGAAATGTCGCATCAACAACATGCTCAATCTGCGAGTAGCACACAACGCTACATTTGATTGGACCAAATTTTTATCGGAAAGGTAAATAATATCTGTAAAAAACAAAATTATAAATAATATCTAAGCCTAAAAACACATTAGTTTTTTTCTTTAATTTCTCCTATCTTCCTTCCTCTTTTCAAGGAAAACTGGAAAAAAGCGTACCTGATCTACTACCTTTTTTTTCTACAATTTTCAAGAACGTTATGATGATGCTGATGCTCGATGCTCATGCTGATGATAATGATGATGATGATAGTAGTAGTAGTAATAATACCTTTTAAATCAGAGCATGAATTAACCATTTATGCTCATCAAAATTACAATGCTAAATATACCACAGCTAGGCCTACTAGGCATGCTGGGCAGTAAAATGTTCATACTCTAGCAGCGCATATTAATTTCTTTAATTTTCTGTTAAACTTACACTAATTTTTGAACCCACTTCACCTGTTCTTACAAATGTTCTGTGAGTCAAACTATTCAGTGTAATATCTGCAGGAGTTGTAGGAGACTGGAAGAACTGGTTCAACTGTGCGCAGAACGAGGAGTTTCGAGAAGGTCGTCCGAAAGAAGATGGCCGGCTACAAAAAGTCTCCTTCGCTACCAACTTGAATAATTAAATCAACACATTGCAAATCTTACTACCAGCAGATATGTGTCTTTTATCAGACAATTCATTCTTTGTTCAAACTCGATATTCCAGACTTTGTCACTATTGTTTCAGTACTCATAAATGTGTAAATCCCTACCCCATACTGATGATCTGTCTACTGTTGTTATAATGAGAAACAGGAAAACGACGCTCTTTCTCAATGACAATAGATTACTCTATTATACCTACAGGAAACCACGGTGTTTTTAATCAGGACACACTATCGATAAATGCTGGTCTTCAAAAAAGTAATAATAAAGCACGTAATGTCCATAAAGTTAACCTGGTCTAATTAGTGTACAGGCTACATATTCACATGAATGCGTACACAAGAACAATAAAGTATGTCAATTCATGGTGAACGATAGTCATTACATAGAGCTGTCTGAATGATGAAGAATTTAACTCGTATAAATAGAAGATTCGTCTATACATGTAAAGCCTCTATGTTTTGATATGAAAATCAGTGATTGATGCAGCTAACCCAAGACGAGACTGTGTAAAACTATATTGTAACTACTGAAGATGCATACATCTATTCTAAAAGAAAGTAAATAGTATCAACCCAATTAGAAAAAATAATTTTATAGATAATTTTTCGGGAAGACTTCTATTTATAATCAGAAAATTGAATACAACCTTATATTTGTATGCCGTCGAAAGCACTGATGATCCCATTCTGTCTCGTCAGGCGTGTTGGTGTGCACGGCTTGGTGGTGCACGGCTTGGTGTATGTCCAAACTATTAATGTGTGATGAAGACAAAAGGAAAAAAATTATTGTGTGTTGTCAGTGGCACGTGTCGCCAGAGTTGACTTTCCTTGAAAAAAGGTGGGAAAGGAGTGAAGGTAGTTTTTTGCACGTTCTCTAAGGCACTGAGTTTATGGAGGTCACTGCTGAGATCACGTGAGTACTTGACCCTTTCGTGAACCTGTACATGAGTTCGGGGTACAGCGATAGATGATGCATGCACTCATTCTTCTACATGGTCTTACCTGAGCACTGTGCTGGGAGTGCAGTGCATCGTCAAACACTCAAGTCATTTAGGGGGCAGCTGGAGTTTGTTTTGCAAATATGTTCATTTGTTTTCGAAAAACACAAAATTGTATATTACACAAATGTACAGTGAACATCTTGTCCTATTTAGATGCAGAAATAACTCTGAGACAGAAGTTGTCATTAGTTTTACTGCTTGCAAAAGCTTACCTGTCAATTAAACACTAAGGATGTAAAGTTGTGCCCTCATATCCTTGTAAACAACACGTGGCAGTTCTCCAAAGCTTATCTCTGCTCTCTAAACACTTGATCGGGAGGACGTTTCCTACATGTGTAGCTTGAGTGAGTCAGTCAGTCTCCATCACAGCTTAGAGTACATCTGCTCTTTAAGCAGCCACGACCTGTCAAGTGTAACACATGTTGTTCGTATTTTGACCTCCTGCCTGCTACTTACATTACTGGCAACAAGTCTTATCGAATATCTACTACCGTTTTTCTTCCAGTTGTCTTTTGCTCTTGTTTTTCATTCCAAACTGGCTTTACACAATATTTCTTTATCTGCATGACTACATCATAATTACAAATTTCAACATTCTTTTAATAATAACATTAAAGTGGAGACTCATACCACCATTAACTGCGCAAATTCCCGTCAGAAATTTCACAAGCAAAATGGACCGTATTTTTATGAAATTTTATTGAATTTCAAATTAATCCTGTATATAATGAAATTAAAGTGTAAAAAAAATCATATATTCATTCACACTGTACCTGCAAACAATGACTCATAAACAAAGTCACAGCTGTGAGTGTGGCTCGGACTTCTTAAAATCTTAATTTTTGAGGTTATAGCGAGGTGAACAGGAGTTCAAAGTGATGACAGTTAATCAAGGTACAGGGTTTATACGACTGCTGTGCACGTAGCAGCTCAGTGTGCAGACCTGCCACCTCACAACTTGTCGACTACCCGGCGGTCCCGTTACTACAGGCAGAGTACATGTTACTTTACCAGCGACACTTCTTCGTTTTACTTAAATCCCTTGTGTTAGTAAGATGGATAGAGTGTGCATCAAAGATAAATTCGGCAACGATCGGTGGTTTTTTGGCGAGGACATACGGCTTCCACCCATAATAGAAAATCAGAGTCTCGCGGACCGCTTGAGTTTCATCAACAACTTTGAACTTAGACCTGACGACGTCATTATTGCCGGTTACATAAGGTCAGGTAAGAGCATCACGAGCTCCCCTACTTAAATTTTACACTCACATCCCTTTATTCATAGTTTGTACATAGTTTTATATATTAAAATAAGTGTTTACTATTTTCTGTGTTTCATTCCAATAAACGAAAAAGTGCGTACGCCCATGTGTGTATGTGTCTAAACTTTAAGTACGAAATAAATCCCAACCAGCACACTTCAGTTTCGTAGCAGGAGACCATAAAGGTAGTGAGGGTCAACTTTGTGGAGAGTCAGATTTGTGAGAAAATAAATAATTTGATCATAACAGAGTTATACTCTGCTGTGCTAAACTAGAAGTGAGAAGTCTTCTTAAAATGCATTTTAATCAAGGTGTCCCACGTTGTTTAATCCCGATTTTCTCGAAAAATGGCAAAATTCACACGTGTTTGTTACGGTATCCTCGAGGGAGCCCCATCATACTACTAATCATAATTTCGTGACTTTTTTCTATCGACTAAAATAAATATTAATCAATCATCAGTTTAGACTAAAAAGTTTAAAAGCAAACATATCCTTTAGTTAATCCTGATGTCATCCAATGGGATGATTAAATAACGACTTCTCTATGATGAGGAGAAGAAAGGAACTGAGTGATTGTCTCTTTCTTTCCGCGAAATGTTTTAAAAGTATTGTGGGACTGTCAACAGATTGTAAACATGCTTCTCGCAAAATAAGCACACATATTAAAACACGCTTAAATCGCTCAATTTTTTAGAGCAAAAAAAAAAAAAAAGGAATCTTACCTTACAAAGAAATCTTAAATTATTCGATTATGATTATCTAATTACAACAAATCTAAATTTTCAGAGTTAGGTGTTATATTGTGGCGGCAGGTCACACATTATCCTCTATTGTGTGAAGGTAACAACTGGCTTCATCAGATGATCTACATGTTGCTGGAAGGAACCCTGGACCCACCTCCCTTGTTTGGATCGGATTCTAACGTGAACCTGGAGTTAGCCACAGACACTCGACAAGTCCTCCCACCTGTCAAACCTCGCGCTTTTTACACGCACCTTCTCTTCAAGGACCTGCCAAAGGTCGTCACTGAAAAGAAGGTTAAGGTGGTGCACATCACGCGGAACCTCAAGGATGTCTTCGTGTCTTTGTATTGTCTTTTAGAAAAATATCCTCTCCGCCAATATTATCCACCGTGGCCAGAGTTTTTATCTACTATGCTAGATGATGGCGGTGAGTCACCGCATTCGTTATTTTAAGACGAAATGAAACAAGAATATCATCCTCTGGTTATAATTTGTACAGAAATTTTCAAGTAACGTAGGTGATTTGATAACGATAAATCAAGTAGAAGTAAATCTTTCTTTAAAAATAAACGGTTGAAAAGAATACGTTTAAGTTTTCTAGTTTCTTGGGGGGGTTTTGTTTGTTTTTTTGTTGTTGTTGTGTTTTTTTTTGTTTCACGTTTTGATTACAGTTAAGAGTTTTCATTAAAAAAGAAGAGAAATAGTTACTTGCATGGATGTGTTTTCTCACAAAAAATAAAAAGGTTTTATCAAATATTTATAATTTTTTATAAATTTGTAAAATATCTGTTTATCTTTAGTGTCATATGGAGACGCCTTTGACCACGTGACAAGCTGGGAGAATGCGATCGATCATCCTGAGCATCCATTTTACTGTGTGACGTATGAGGAGTTGACACAAGTAAGATCATCAGTGTCTTATTCCTCGTTTACCGACTAAACACAGGGTTACTGAAATCGAAATTCCTCACACAGGCACTGGTTTGTTGTCCTAGTCACAATAATGGTCATTTTGTGCGAATATAAGTAAATAACTAAAGTTTGTAGTTAAATTAAGTCGTTAATTGACTGTTGGCTGTTTCTGTGGTGTTTTATTGCTAGCTAGCTGCTGGACTGTTGATCGACTCGTTTTCTGGGTTCTTTTGATTGTCTGTTGTTTATGTGTTATTTCTGTTTTAATTTTCTGGTTTATTCCGTTCAGAATGCTGTTGCTCAGCTGGAAAATATTGACCAGTTTCTAGAGACAAACAGAGGAAGACCTTTTTGCCAGACGGTGGTTGAGAAATGTCACATCAACAACATGGTCAATCTGCGATTAGCACGAGATACTCAATCTGATTGGACCATGATTTTTCGGAAAGGTAAATGATATCTGTAAAGACAAAATCAAAATTAATGTCTGCGTATAAAAACACGTTGGTCATTTCTTTAATTTCTTCCCTTTCTACCTTTTTCTTTCCTCCCTTTCTTCAAGGAAAATTGCGAGAGAACGTAACAGCACTAATACATTACTGTAAAAATTTCTAAACAAAATAGCATTAGTAATAATAGTAATAATAATATCAATAATAATAATAATATATTACAAATGAGCCCATTAAATTAACCATTCATGCTCATCAGAAATTCTAATACTTTAGTGGGCACGCAGCTAGGCCTACTGGGCATGTGAGCATTAAAATGTGCATACTGTAGCACGGAATATATTTGTTTAATTTCTGTTACATTTTCACAAATTTCTGAACCCACTCACTTGTTCTTATAAATGTTCTATGAGTCAAACTATTGAGTGTAATATCTGCAGGAGTTGTAGGAGACTGGAAGAACTGGTTCACTGTGGCGCAGAACGAGGAGTTCGAGGAGGTCGTCCGAAAGAAGATGGCCGGCTACAAAAGTCTCCTTCGTTACCAACTTGAATAATTAAATCAACACATTGTAAATCTCAGTACCAGCAGATAGTGTCTTTTATCAGACGATTCATTCTTCGTTCTTCTCGATGTTAGAAACTTTGTCACTTTTGCTTCAGACTCATTAATAAATGTCTGTAAATCCCTGCCACATACTGATGATCTCAGTCTACTTTATTACAATGAGTATTCAAGACAGTGATGCTCTCTCTCTCTCTCTGAATGAAAAATAAAAAGTGTACAGACCTGCCGAGAGCTCAGACACTTATCAATCGATAAATATTGTCTTCAAAAAGTAATAATAAAGCTACGTAATCGATGTCCATAAAGTCAGCCGGTCTGAAGACTCCTATAAGTGTACAGGCTACATACTTCGTAAAGCCTCTATGCTTGATATTGAAAATCAGTGATGTATGCTACTTCAAGACCAGACGTGGTTCAAAACTATATTCTACCTACTAAAGATGTACACGTCTATGCTAAGACAAAGGTATTGATATCAAATTAAAGTAGAGTTGTCTTCTGCTCTTGTTTTTCTTTCCAAACTGGCTTTACACAATACTTCTTTATCTACATGACTACATCATTATTACAAATCTCAACGTTCTTTAATAATAACATTAAGGTTGACACTCATAAATTACCAATAACCGCGCAAATTCCCGTCAGAAATGTCACAGCAAATAGACCGGTATTTTTACAAAATTATTTTAGTTAAATTTTTTATATATATAATGAAACTAAAGTCAAAAAAATTATATATACATTCACACTGTACTGCAAACCATGACTCATTAAAAAAAAGTCACAGCTGGGAGTGTGCCTCAAACTTCTTTAAATCTTAATTTTTGAGGATATAAACAGATAATCTAAGTAACTATTTATATAATTATGCATACACGTATATCCATTAGTCTTTCTTGACGTGCAAGTTTGAGCTTCACTTTAAAGATATTAAAAGCAGAAATAATTTGTGTTGATACTTCAAAACCTGACATTAAATATTGTGTATAATGTATGCATTTAATGTGACATGTAATGCAATTTGTCACGCATTTAGAACTACACAGAGTTTAAAAAAAATTTTCTTTTTATAAATCCCTACCTTTTTTCTTCTTTTTACAAACAGCTGAATTATCAACTCAAATGCATCCATATACGCTCTTCGATGTTTTCAACGATGTACTTTTTACATGTAGCTGTGTAGAAGTTCAAAAGTCAAAAACTAAAATCATATATTCATTCACATTGTACCTGCAAACCATGACTCATAAACAAGGTCAAAACTGGGAGTGTGGGTCAGACTTCTTTAAATCTTAATTGTTGAGTGCATAGCGAGGTGAACAGGAGTTCAAAGTGATAACAGTTAATCAAGGTACAGGGTTTATACGACTGCTGTGCACGTAGCAGCTCAGTGTGCAGACCCGCCACCTCACAACTTGTCGACTACCCGGCGGTCCCGTTACTACAGGCAGAGTACATGTTACTTTACCAGCGACACTTCTTCGTTTTACTCAAATCTCTTGTGTTAGTAAGATGGATACGGTGTGCATCAAAGATAAATTCGGCAACGATCGGTGGTTTCTTGGCGAGGACATACGGCTCCCAATCTTCATAGAAAAACTTAGTCTAGCGGACCGCTTGAGTTTCATCCACAACGTTGACCTTAGACCTGACGACGTCATCGTTGCCGGTTACATGAGATCAGGTAAGAGCATCACGACCTCCCAAACACAAAATTTACACACGAACCGCTTTTCCCATAGTTTGTTTTGTACATGTATATCTAATTGAGTGTTTACTGTTTTCTGTTTTATTCCAATAAGCTCATTTTGTGTGCGTGCGTGCGGCTGCGTGCTTGTGTGTGTGTGTGTGAACTGTAACTATGAAATAAATACCAACCAGCACACTTCAGTTAGGTACAATGATCCCGTATAGGTTGTGACGGTCAACTTTGTGGGAAGGCAGTTTCGTGAGAAAATGAATAATTTGATCATAATAGAGTTATACTCTGCTACGTTAAACTAAAATGAGAAAGGGTCTTCAATAACATTTTAAACAAGGTTTTTCACCGTGATTAGTCCCGATATCTCTCGAGAAATTGGCAACTTCAAACGCTGTTTGTTACCGTATCCTTGTTGAAACGTGGGAAATTTCACAAGTTTACAGTTTAATTATGTAATTAAAATAAATCTAAATTTATAGAGGTAGGTGTTATATAGTTGTTGCAGGTGAAACATTATTTTCTATTGTGTGAAGGTAACAACTGGATTCATCAGATGATCTACATGTTGCTGGAAGGAACCCTGGACCCGCCTCCCTTGTTTGGACCGGATTCTAACGTGTACCTGGAGTTTGCCTCAGACACCAGACGCGTCCCCCCACCTGTCAAACCTCGCGCTTTTTACACGCACCTTCTCTTCAAGGACCTGCCAAAGGTCGTCACTGAAAAAAAGGTCAAGGTGGTGCACATCACGCGGAACCTCAAGGATGTCTTCGTGTCTTTGTATTGTATTTTACAAAAATATTCTTTCTGCGAATATTATCCAACGTGGCCAGAGTTTTTTTCTACTATGCTAGATGATGGCGGTGAGACATTACAATTTACAAGCGTTAAGTTTTTTTAAAGATGAAATTACACAAAGAGAATTATCCTCTAGTTATATTTCGTACAGAAAAAGCTGAGTAACACAATTCTTGTAATAACGGTGTATCAAGTAAAATAAAAAAAAAACCAATCAGTTTAAAAGAATAGGTTTTATTTTTCCAGTTATTTGGTTTTCCGAATTACCTTTTGATTAAAGTTACAAGCATTCAAAGAAAGTAGAGACATATTTACCTGCATTGAAGTGTTTACGAAGAATTTTTAAAATAGTTCCTTATCTTTAGTGTCGTATGGAGACATCTTTGACCACGTGACAAGCTGGGAGAAGGCGATCGACGATCATCCTGAACATCCATTTTACTGTGTGACGTACGAGGAGTTGACACAAGTAAGATCATCAGTGTCGTTATTCCTCGTATCCAGAGACGTCACAGTACGTCACTGCTCTTGCACGCTCTCTCATTGCTCATGCCAACATGAATGGCGAGGGAGATTATATATAAATGCTATAAATATAAACACAATACACGTCTATATCTCTCACTACCAACAGTCACCTACACAGTTTGACACACACACATTCACTCGCGCACACACAAACACACTGTTGAAGACTGCTGTAGCAATTTCCAAGGAAGTTTTGGCAAAAGCGCTCTTCCTGGCTAATAGTTCTTTCCATACGCAGCCTTGGCTTCTATAAATGATGTAATACCTTAGGAACCAGTGGGACAGGATAATTCTCGCCCTCTCAATACTGATGCGAGAAGAATATGAAAGTTGTTCACTGTCAGCATGAAGTTTACCAACACGCCTACCATCTTCTTACACCACTGTGGTGTTGTAGTTGGTGAGAGAAGTCTGTGATGATGTGAGAGCTTTAAACCACGCAGCCATGGTGTATGACAGACCTGGGCAAAGGCCGGCCCGCCTCCTGTCTCTGACCGGCCCGCCCGCTGGCCCGCCCGCCAGTAAATATATTATATATAGAGTATTGGGTAAAACTGCGTTAACTATATTAGTCCGGCCCTCTAAAACCATCCCAATTTCTCATGCTGCCCCTTGGGAAAATTAATTGCCGACCCCTGGTGTATGACATAGTGTTCGTTGTGCAAAGACTATCATCCTGTTAGTTTTGACCAGCTCATTATACAAGCTTTAGCCTTGGTATACAGAACCTCGAACCACACAGAGCCAATGTTAGAATGTTGTGAATGAGGTTGTGATAAACCGACTAAACACAGAGTTACTGATCTCCAAATTCCTCACACAGGCACTGGTTTGTTGTCCTAGTCACAACACACGCACTGGTACTTTCATGTGAATATATGTAAATAAAAAGTTTGCAGTTAAATTAATTAGCTAGTTGACGTAGGTTTTTGCTGTGGTTAGTTTAGTTGCTAGGTAGATTGCTGCTGAACAATTGCTTGTCTCGTTGTCTGTGTTCTTTGGTTCTTCCTTGTTTCTGTGTTATTTTGATGTTTTTTTTTTTTTGTTTGTTTTTTTTTTTTTTTTTGTTTTTTTTAAAATATATAACATTTATTTTGTCTCACAGATACATGAAATAGAAATTACAATATCTTGCAATATAATACAATCATATGCACATAAGGTATCAATCATTCGTTCGTTCCAGAGGTTGAAAAGAAATCGCCTGCAGGCAGTCCATTAGTACAAGTACAAGTACATAGTGATGATGATTACGAGGATGATTATGAATGATTACGAGGATGATGATTGAATGATTGATTTACTGGCTGAAGGATTAGCAAAAACAAGTATTTAGATTACAATAAACGCTTGGAGACATCACAGTGCAGACTCAATCATGCTGTTGTGATTGCAAAATTTTTAACAGAGAACCTCCATCTTCATTGGTTGCACACCACAAACTGCAAAAACAATTTCCAGAAATGTGCAGTTTGTTCCAGCATAACTCAGAGTTTGACTGACACAAAAACTGCAGCCATACTGTTCTCACAAAAACTTGTTTTCCTTTGTACAAAAATTATCTTTCACACAAGTTCAGCAAATGTATATATATGTATATATCAAAAGTAGGAAAAAGCTTTAGTAAAAAGCTGAAAACAATTGTTCGATCTAGTCATTACATGACAGTAACTACACCCTCACTATGTAGGAATGTTTGCATAATAGAAATTTACAAATTTATTTAATCTCGAGGCAACAGCCAACAAACTGTTATTCAGAGCAATAATAGCAAGACCCATTTTTGTTCACAGCAGCTAACCATGAAGAACCAAAATATTTTCTATATAAAACAGCAATTTTTAAACAATGAAATATCACACCAATTGTTCAGTTATACTTTACTTGTGAAACTGTACAGGCAAAGTAATTTTTTTTTATTATTAAGCAATATATATATCAAACATAAACAATGAACATGTGCACATAAATTCAACAAATTCAACAATTTTAAAAATACATCTATCTGTTAGACAAAATCCATAACTGAAGAGAAGAGATAGAGCGGGAAGGAAAAAAAAATAAAGAAAGAAAGAAAGGTGTCCACTTGGCTAGTGTTAGATTAATATGTTGCACCATGCAATTTACATTAAACAACATAGTCGTGAAATTATATATTTCCAGATAAACTCATAAAATTCTTATAATCAGCCCAGCTTATTATAAATTCATGCAATTTCATATTAACAAGTGCACTAAATTCCTCAATCTTGTATTTTCTATTTAGCTGTAGCATAAAAACTCTTAAGTCTGGCTGTTTCTTCTCTATTTTACATTTATAGATAAACCACTTTGCTTCTAGTAGTATATTCTCTAACGTCTTATCTATTGGACAGTTTGCTTCATATCCAAATAGTATTACAGATTCATTAAGTGCTAATTTATTATTTTTAGGGCATTTTTCTCTTATTGCTTTTTCTAAGCTTGTCCAAAATAGTTTAGTTGCCTTACAGCGCCAAAATAAATGTTCAATTGTCTCCCTTTCCTTGCCACAGAAAGTACATTTATTATTAACTTCTACCCCCATATATTCTGCCAGGGAGTTTGTACCTAGAATTCTGTGTGTAATTCTGCACTGAAACCATCTCAGTTTAATATCTTCTATTCCTTGAACCTTTGATGTTTTTGGTTTTGTTGTATATTCAATTCAGAATGGTGTTGATCAACTGGAACGTATTGACCAGTTCCTGGAGACACACAGAGGAAGACCTTTCTGCCAGGCGGTGGTTGAGAAATGTCGCATCGACAACATGGTCAATCTGCGAATGTCACAAGACGTTAACTTTGATCGCAACTTGCTTTTCAGAAAAGGTAAATGATATCTACAAAGAAAAAATTAAAAGTAGTATCTAAGCGTAAAGACACATTAGGTTTTCTTTATATTAATTTCTCTTTTAAAGGAAAACTGAGAAAAAAGCGTAACTGATCTATGACATTAATTTTTAAATTTCCAAAAAAAAGTAATATTAATAATGGTAATAATAATGAGGATAGATCAGAGCATGAAATTAACCATTTATGCTCATCAAAATTACAATGCTAAAGTATGACCACGGCTAGGCCTGCTGGGCATCTGGGCAGTAAAATGTTCATTCTCTAGCACGGATATTATTTCTTTAATTTCTGTTAAATTTACAAGAAGTTTTGGACCCACTCACTTGTTCTGACAAATTTTCTATGAGTCAAACTATTGAGTGTAATATCTGCAGGAGTTGTAGGAGACTGGAAGAACTGGTTCACTGTGGCGCAGAACGAGGAATTCGAGGAGGTCGTCCGAAAGAAGATGGCCGGCTACAAAAGTCTCCTTCGTTACCAACTTGAATAATTAAATCAACACATTGCAAATCTCAGTACCAGCAGATAGTGTCTTTTATCAGGCAATGTATTCTTCGTTCTTCTCGATATTCCAGACTGCCACAGTACTCATACGAAAGTGTCTGTAAATCCCTACCCCATACTGATGATCTCAGTCTACTGTTGTTATAATGAGTATACAGGAAAACTCTCCCTCAGTGAAAATCAGAAACTCTAGATACCGATAGGAATGTCAGCTTTTTTATAATCCGGATACTAAGCTTTCGATAAATATCGTCTCCAAAAATTGATAATAAAGCTACGTAATGTCCATAAAGTCAGCCGGTCTGAAGACTCCTATAAGTGTACAAGCTACATACTCACAAGAACAATAAAGTATTGTCAATGTGGCGAACGATAGTCATTACATAGAGCTGTCTGAATGATGAAGAATTTAACTCATAAATAGAAGATTCGTCTAATTACTCTAATAAATGTAAAATCCTCTGTTTGATATGAAAATCAGTGATTGATGCAGCTTGAAGACGAGACGTGGTGTAAAACTATATTGTAACTATTGAAGATACTTCTTTGAAAAGACAACGGAACTGATATCAAAACAAATTAGAAAATTATTATATAGCTTATTTTTCCCGGAGACTTCTATTTATAATCAGCAAATTGAAGGCAACCTTATATTTGAATGCCGTCGAAAGCACTGATGATCCCATTCTGTCTCGTCAGAGGTGTTGGTGTGCACGGCTTGGTGTATGTCCAAACTATGAATGTGTGATTAAGACAAAAGAAAAAAAAATATTGTGTGTTGTCGGTGGCACGTGTCGCCAGAGTTGCCTTTCCTTGAAAAAAGGTGGGAAAGGAGTGAAGGTAATATCTCGCACGTTCTTTAAGGGACTGCGTTTATCGAGGTCACTGCTGAGATCACGTGGATACTTTACATTTCGTGAACCTGTACATGAGTTCGGGGTACATCAATAGATGATGTATGCAATCATTCTCCTACATGGTCTTACCTGAGCGCTGTGCTGGGAGTGCCGTGCATCGTCAAACACGCAAGTCCTTTAGGGAACAGTTGGAGTCTGTACTTATCCAGTCTTACAACTGCAGCTGATACCTGCTGAAGGTGCTTTACATACACCAGTACTTACGAAGGAACATTAAAGCTCACCATCAGTGTGACTTTTTGTGAAGAGTGGCTGTATCGGATGTATAATTATAATTAAATGTCCGAGAGAAACTCTCAACTTTTTTCTGCGTCACGACGTGACGTCAAAATGTAGGCTGACGTCACATGTCACGTGTCTCAATTCTACATGTGCTTGAACGAATAAAACAAAATAAAGGTAAAAGGCTCCAGAGTTTTCTCCCTTATGTATTAATTCATTTACGAACAGAATTACAACCTCAGACACTACTGTGGTAAAGAAGACCCAAACACTGCAGAGATCTTCAAGGAAAAAAATAATGGTAAATTCGCCACATTGAACATAGTGGGCTGTGATATAGACAACCTCACTGGAACATCAGAGAGGTACAACTCCACACAGCATAAGAAGTGAGAACAAAGCAAACGAAAAGGAAAAAATCCGAGGGTGACTGACACTCCAGATCTTTGTGACCAAAGCAGGGCTTTCAATTAAAAATGAATAAAATACCTGATGAAGTATTTTTTATAAAAGTAACCTGCTGATCCGCAGATAAGCATATAATCTAAATAACTATTTATATAATTATGCATACACTTATATACACAATACATGGCTACAGATTACTAATTGCTAATTTTTATTGAAGTGCAAGTTTCAGCTTCACTTAAAACACATTGAAAACAGAAATAATTTGAGTTGATACTTTATAACCTAACATTAAATATTGTGTATAAGGTATGTATTTTACGTGACATATAATGCAATCTGTAACGCATTTAAGACAACACAGATAGAGGTTTTACAAAAACTGACCACTTTTCTTTTCGTAAATCGGTCTCTTTTTTCTTCTCTTTAGAAAAGAATTACCAACTCAAATGCATACACATACACACTGCATTGTTTTCAACGATGTGCTTTTTACATGTAGCTGTCTATAATTAAAAAAGTCAAAAATAAAATCATATATTCATTAACACTGTTCCTGCAAACAATGACTCATAAATAAAGTCACAGCTGGGAGTGTGGCTCAGACTTCTTTAAATCTTAATTGATGAGGTCATAGAGAGGTGAACAGGAGTTCAAGCGATTACAGTTAATCAAGGTACAGGGTGTATACGACTGCTGTGCACGTAGCAGCTCAGTGTGCAGACCTTCAAAATACGAACTTGGTCTCGCGGACCGCTTAAGTCTCATTAACAACTTTAACCTTAGACCTGACGACGTCATTGTTGCCGGTTACCCGAGGTCAGGTAAGAGCATTACGAACTCCACTGCTCAAAGGGTTAGGAACACGGACTCACTGCTTATCCCATAGTTTGGTTTGTACATTTATGTGTAATTGAATGTTTACTGTTTTCAGTTATGTTCCAATAAGCTCCTTTTGTGTGTGCATGCGTGCGTTGTATGTGTGTGTGTGTGAACTGTAACTATGAAATAAAACGAACCAGCACACTTCAGTTATGTAGTAAGTGAGCATGTATAGGTTGGGAGTGTCAACTTTGTTCATTTGTTTGAGAAAATTAATAATTTGATCATAACAGAGTTATACTCTGTTGTGTTAAACTAAAAGTGAGAAATTGTCTTCAATAACATTTTAAACAAGGTATCTCAAGGTTATTAGTCTTGATATCTCTCAAAAATGGCAAAATTCAAACGTGTTTGTTACCGTATCCTTGTTGGAACCCGTCATACCACGAACCAGAATTTCCTGAAGACTTTATTTTCAATCTCTGTAACTACTAACTTAAATATTAATCAATCGTCAGGTTAGACTCAGAAGTTGAAAAGTAAACAAATCTGATCGTTAATTCTGATGTCATCCAATTGGATGATTAAATAATGAATTCTGTATGATGAGGACAAGAAAGGAACTGAGTGATTGTCTCCTTCATTCCTCCAGTTTTGAAAAAGAGCCTTGTGAGACTGTCAACAGATTGTAAACATGCTTTTCGCAAAATTGACATGCATATGAAATCCCTCTTAGATCACTCAATTTTTTTAGAACAGAAAACTTATTTTATTTTCAAAAGAAATCTTACAAGTTTACATTTTAATCATGTAATTAAAATGAATCTCAATTTATAGAGTTAGGTGTTAAATAGTAGTGGCAGGTGTAACATTCTTTTCTATTGTGTGAAGGTAACAACTGGCTTCATCAGATGATCTACATGTTGCTGGAAGGAACCCTGGACCCGGATCCCTTGTTTAGATCGGGTTCTAACGTGTACCTGGAGATTGCCTCAGACACCATACGCGTCCCCCCACCTGTCAAACCTCGCGCTTTTTACACGCATCTTCTCTTCAAGGACCTGCCAAAGGTCGTCACTGAAAAAAAAGGTCAAGGTGGTGCACATCACGCGGAACCTCAAGGATGTCTTCGTGTCTTTGTATTGTATTTCAGAGAAATTAACGAACATCAGATATCATCCACCGTGGCCAGAGTTTTTTTTCTACTATGCTAGATGATGGCTGTACGTCATTCAGATTTGCAAGCTTTAAGTTTTTTAAAGACGATATTACACAAAAAGTATTATCTTCTGGTTATGTTTTCAACAGGGAATTCTGAATAACATAAGTCTTGTAATAACGGTGTAGCAAGTAAACCTTTCTTTAAAAATGAACAACCAGTTTAAAAGAATAGGTTTTATTTTTTAGTTTCTTGGTATTCTGATTTCGTTTTTCATTAGAGTTACGAGCTTTTAAAGAAAGAAGAGACATATTTACTTGCACTGAAGTGTTTTCCCACAGAAACTTTTAACCGAATATTTACAATTTTACTACAAATTTTCAAAATATCTCTTTATCTTAAGTGTGGTATGGAGACGTCTTTCACCACGTGACAAGCTGGGAGAAGGCGATCGACGATCATCCTGAGCATCCATTTTACTGTGTGACGTACGAGGAGTTGACACAAGTAAGATCATCAGTGTTGTTATTCCTCGTATCCAGAGACGTCACAGTACGTCAGTTCTCTTGCACGCTTTTTCATGCGCATGCCCAGATGAATGGAGAGGGAGATTATATATAAATTATTCACATATAAACATAATACAGTAGTGTATGCGTCTATTTATCTCCCCCACAGAGGTCAACATGTTTTCTGAAAGATTTTGTAAGTAATAATAAAAAAGACTAGCTACAGTCTCTCTCTCTCACACACACACACACATGCACTAGCTCGCACACACAGACACACACACAATGTTCAAGACTTCTGTAGGAATTTGCTTGAAAAAATTTGGCATGAAGAAGTGCTCCTGTGACAAAAGGTTCATTCCATACTCAGCCTTGACTTCTAGAAATGATGTAATGGCTAAGGAACCATAGGGATAATATTTCTGTCGCCCTTTTAATACTGATGTGAGAAAAATATGAAAGTTGTTCACTGTCAGCATGGAGTTTGCCCCCCAGACGCCATGAATCTTCCTAGACCACTGTTGTGATGTAGTTGGTGAGGGAAGCCAGTAATGATGTGAGAGCCTTAAACGACTTGCCCTGGTGTATTGCGTAGTGGTCTTTGTGCAAATACTATCATCCTGTTAGTCTTGGCCTAATCCTCAAACATGTTTTATCCTTAATAGACAGAACCTCGAACCACACAGACCGAATGTTACAACGTTGTTAATCAGATTGTGATAAACCGACTAAACACAGACCTCGAACTTCCTCACACAGGCACTGGTTTGTTGTCCTTGTCACAACACTGGTACATTCACGTGAATATATGTAAATAAAATAGTTTGCAGTTAAATTAATTCGCTAGTTGACTGTAGGTTTTTTTTCTGTGGTTAGTTAGTTGCTAGATAGATTGCTGCTGGACAGCTGCTCGTCTCGTCATCTAGGTTGTTTTGATTGTTTCTTGTTTCTGTGTTATTTTTATATTTCTGGTTTTGTTGTTTATTCCATTCAGAATGGTGTTGATCAGCTGGAACGCATTGACCGGTTCCTGGAGACAAACAGAGGAAGACCTTTCTGCCAGGCGGTGGTTGAGAAATGTCACATCGACAACATGGTCAATTTGCGAATAGTACAAGACGTTGACTTTGATCGCACCATGCTTTTCAGAAAAGGTAAATGATATCTGTAAAGATAAAATTAAAAGTAATATCTAAGCATAAAGACACATTAGTGTTTTCTTTAATTTCTTCTTATTCTTCCTTTTTTCTTCTTACCTCTTTTCAAGGAAAAATGTGAAAAAGCGTTACTGATCTACGACTTTAATTTTAAATTAAAAAAAAAAGTAATATTAATAATGGTGATAATAATGAGGATAGTAGACATAATAATAATAGACATAATAATAATAGAAATAATAATATTAAAGTTATAATAATAATATTTTTTTTTAATCAGATCATGAAATTAATCATTTATGTTAATCAAAGTTATAATACTAAATTATAACTACAACTAGGCCTACTAGGCATATGTGCAGTAAAATGTTCATACTCTAGCACTGATAATATTTCTTTAATTTCTGTTAAATTCACACTAATTTTTGAACCCACTCACCTGTTCTGACAAATGTTCTGTGAGTCAAACTATTCAGTGTAATATCTGTAGGAATTGTAGGAGACTGGAAGAACTGGTTCACTGTGGCGCAGAACGAGGAGTTCGAGGAGGTCGTCCGAAAGAAGATGGCCGGCTACAAAAGTCTCCTTCGTTACCAACTTGAATAATTAAATCAACACATTGCAAATCTCAGTACCAGCAGATAGTGTCTTTTATCAGACAATTCATTCTTTGTTCTTCTCGATGTTAGAAACTTTGTCACTTTTTCTTCAGACTCATTAATAAATGTCTGTAAATTCCTACCCTATACTGATGATCTCGGTCTAATTTATTACAATGAGTATTCAAGACGCTCTCTCTCACTCTCTGAAGGAAAAACAGAAACTGTACAGACCTGCCGATAGCTTAATGTGTTAATCCGGACACTTATAGATAAATATCGTCTACAAAAAGTAATGATAAAGTTACGTCATCTTTGTCCATAAAGTCAGTCGGTCTAAAGACTCATATAAGTGTACAGGCTACATACTCACATGAATGCGTACACAACAATAATAAAGTGTTGTCAACGTGGCGAACTATAGTCATCACACAGAGCTGTCTGAATGATGAAGAATTTACCTCTTCTAAATGGAAGATTTGTCTCTTAGATGTAAAGCCTCTTTGTTTGATATTGAAAATCAGTGATGTATGCTACTTCAAGACCAGACGTGGTGCAAAACTATATTCTACCTACTAAAGATGTACACGTCTATGCTAAGACAAAGCCATTGATATCAAGTTCAGGTAGAGTTGTCTTCTGCTCTTTATTTCATACCAAACTGGCTTTACACAATATTTCTTTATCTACATGACTACATCATCATTACAAATCTCAACATTCTTTAATAATAACATTAAGCTGGAGACTCATACACCACCATTAACTGCGCAAATTCCCGTAATAAATTTCACAGCAAGTAGTTTTGCGAAATTATTTTAGTTAAATTTTCTGTATATAATGAAACTAAAGTAAAAAAATAATCTATTGATTCACACCGTACTGCAAACCATGACTCATAAACAAAAGTCACAGCTGAGAGTGTGGCTCGGACTTAAAATCTTAATTTTTTGAGGTAATAAGCAGATAATCTAACTAACTATTTATATGTTATACATACACGTATATACACAATACTTGACTACAGATTACTAATTGCTAGTCTTTCTTGACGTGCAAGTTTCAGCTTCACTTTAAAGACATTAAAAACAGAAATAATTTGTGTTGATACTTCAAAACCTGACATTAAATATTGTATATAATGTATGCATTTAATGTGACATGTAATGCAATTTGTCACGCATTTAGAACTACACAGAGTTTTAAAAAAAATTTCTTTTTATAAATCCCTCCCTTTTTTCTTCTTTTTAGAAAACAAACAGCTGAATTACCAACTCAAATGCATCCATATACGCTCTTCCTTGTTTTCAACGATGTACTTTTACGTGTAGCTGTGTAGAAGTTCAAAAGTCAAAAACTAAAATCAAATATTCATTCACATTGTACCTGCAAATCATGACTCATAAACAAGGTCACAACTGGGAGTGTGGCTCAGACTTCTTTAAATCTTACTTGTTGAGTGCATAGCGAGGTTAACAGTTCACGGCGATAACAGTTAATCAAGGTACAGGATTTATACGACTGCTGTGCACGTAGCAGCTCAGTGTGCAGACCCGCCACCTCACAACTTGTCGACTACCCGGCGGTCCCGTTACTACAGGCAGAGTACATGTTACTTTACCAGCGACACTTCTTAGTTTTACTCAAATCCCTTGTGTTGGTAAGATGGATACGGTGTGCATCAAAGATAAATTCGGCAACGATCGGTGGTTTCTTGGCGAGGACATACGGCTCCCAATCTTCATAGAAAAGCTTAGTCTCGCGGACCGCTTGAGTTTCATCAACAACTTTGACTTTAGACCTGACGACGTCATTGTTGCCGGTTACATGAGATCAGGTAAGAGCATCACGACCTCCCAAACACAAAATTTACACACGAACCGCTTTTCCCATAGTTTGTTTTGTACATGTATATCTAATTGAGTCTTTACTGTTTTCTGTTTTATTCCAATAAGCTCATTTTGTGTGCGTGCGTGCGCCTGCGTGCGTATGTGTGTGTGAACTGTAACTATGAAATAAATACCAACCAGCACATTTCAGTTAGGTACAATGATCCCGTATAGGTTGTGAGGGTCAACTTTGTGGGAAGTCAGTTTTGTGAGAAAATTAATAATTTTATCATAATAGAGTTATACTCTGCTACGTTAAACTAAAATGAGAAAGGGTCTTCAATAACATTTTCAACAAGGTTTTTCACGGTGATTAGTCCCGATATCTCTCGAGAAATTGGCAAATTCAAACGTGTTTGTTACCGTATCCTTGTTGAAACGTGGGAAATCTCACAAGTTTACAGTTTAATTATGTAATTAAGATAAATCTAAATTTATAGAGGTAGGTGTTATATAGTTGTTGCAGGTGAAACATTATTTTCTATTGTGTGAAGGTAACAACTGGCTTCATCAGATGATCTACATGTTGCTGGAAGGAACCCTGGACCCGCCTCCCTTGTTTGGACCAGATACTAACGTGAACCTGGAGATTACCTCAGACACTAGTCGCGTCCTCCCACCTGTCAAACCTCGCGCTCTTTTCACGCACCTTCTCTTCAAGGACCTGCCAAAGGTCGTCACTGAAAAAAAGGTCAAGGTGGTGCACATCACGCGGAACCTCAAGGATGTCTTCGTGTCTTTGTATTGTCTTTTACAAAAATATTCTTTCTGCGAATATTATCCAACCGTGGCCAGAGTTTTTCTACTATGCTAGATGATGGCGGTGAGACTTACAATTTACAAGCGTTAAGTTTTTTTTAAAGATGAAATTCCACAAAGAGAATTATCCTCTAGTTATATTTCGTACAGAAAAAGTTGAGTAACACAATTCTTGTAATAACGGTGTATCAAGTAAAAAAAAAAAAGAACAATCAGTTTGAAAGAATAGGTTTTATTTTTCCAGTTATTTGGTTTTCCGAATTACCTTTTGATTAAAGTTACAAGCATTCAAAGAAAGTAGAGACATATTTACTTGCATTGAAATGTTTTCGAAGAATTTTTAAAATAGTTCCTTATCTTTAGTGTCGTATGGAGACATCTTTGACCACGTGACAAGCTGGGAGAAGGCGATCGACGATCATCCTGAACATCCATTTTACTGTGTGACGTACGAGGAGTTGTCACAAGTAAGATCATCAGTGTCGTTATTCCTCGTATCCATCGACGTCACAGTACGTCACTGTTCTTGCACGCTCTCTCGTCTCATGCTCATGACCACATAAATGGCGAGGGAGATTATATATAAATGCTATAAATATAAACACAATACATTGTTGTATATGTCTATATATCTCTCTCACAGAGATAAACATATTTTCTGAAACCTTTCTAAATAAAGACTACCAACAGTCACCTACACAGATTTGACACACACACACACTCACGCGCACACACAAACACACACACTGTTCAAGAGAGGAAAAGCGCTCTTCCTGGTAAATAGTTCTTTCCAAACGGAGCCTTGGCTTCTAGAAATGATGCAATGGCTAAGGAACCAGTGGGATAAGATTTCTGTCGTCATGGATTGTCAGCATGGAGTTTGCCTCCCACGCCGAGCATCTTTCTACGCCACTGTGATGATGTAGTTGGTGAGAGAAGTTTGTGATGATATGAGAGCATTAAACCTCTTACCCCTGGTGTATTACCTGGTGGTCTTTGTGCAAAGACTATCATCGTGTTAGTCTTGACCACCTAAACAAACAAATTTTTTATCCATGATGGACAGAACCTCGAACCACACAGTCCGAATGTTACAGCGTTGTTGATTAAGTTGTGATAAACCAACTGAACACAGACCTCGAAATTCCTCACACAAGCACTGGTTTGTTGACCTAGTCGAAACACTGGTACTTTCATGTGAATATATGTAAACCAAATAGTTTGCAGTTAAATTAATTAGCTAGTTGACTGTAGGTTTTTTCAGTGGTTAGTTTAGTTGCTAGATAGATTGTTGCTTGGCTGTTGGTCGTCTAGTTGTCTGGGTTGTTTTGATTGTTTCTTGTTTCTGTGTTATTTTTATATTTCCGGTTTTGTTGTTTATTCCATTCAGAATGGTGTTGATCAGCTGGAACGCATTGACCAGTTCCTGGAGACAAACAGAGGAAGACCTTTCTGCCAGGCGGTGGTTGAGAAATGTCACATCGACAACATGGTCAATCTGCGAATAGTACAAGATGCTAAATTTGATCGCACCATGCTTTTCAGAAAAGGTAAATAATATCTGTAAAGACAGAATTAAAAGTAATATTTAAGTGTAAAGACACATTAGTGTTTTCTTTAATTTCTTCTTATTCTTCCTTTTTTCTTCTTACCTCTTTTCAAGGAAAAATGTGAAAAAGCGTTACTGATCTACGACTTTAATTTTAAATTTTTCCAAAAAAGTGATATTAATAATGGTGATTATAATGAGGATAGTAGACATAATAATAATAGACATAATAATAATAGAAATAATAATAATAAAGTTATAATAATTTTTTTTAAATCAGAGCATGAAAATAATCATTTATGTTAATCAAAGTTACAATACTAAAGTGTGACCACTGCTAGGCCTACTAGGCATATGTGCAGTAAAATGTTCATACTCTAGCAGTGATATTATTTCTTTAATTTCTGTTAAATTCACACTAATTTTTGAACCCACTCATCTGTTCTTACAAATGTTCTGTGAGTCAAACTATTCAGTGTAATATCTGCAGGAGTTGTAGGAGACTGGAAGAACTGGTTCACTGTGGCGCAGAACGAGGAGTTCAAGGAGGTCGTCCGAAAGAAGATGGCCGGCTACAAAAGTCTCCTTCGTTACCAACTTGAATAATTAAATCAACACATTGCAAATCTCAGTACCAGCAGATAGTGTCTTTTATCAGACAATTCATTCTTTGTTCTTCTCGATGTTAGAAACTTTGTCACTTTTTCTTCAGACTCATTAATAAATGTCTGTAAATCCCTACCCTATACTGATGATCTCGGTCTAATTTATTACAATGAGTATTCAAGACGCTCTCTCTCACTCTCTGAAGGAAAAACAGAAACTGTACAGACCTGCCGATAGCTTAATGTGTTAATCCGGACACTTATAGATAAATATCGTCTACAAAAAGTAATGATAAAGTTACGTCATCTTTGTCCATAAAGTCAGTCGGTCTAAAGACTCATTTTAGTGTACAGGCTACATACTAACATGAATGCGTACACAACAATATTAAAGTATTGTCAACGTGGCGAACTATAGTCATTACATAGAGCTGTCTGAATTATGAACAATTTACCTCTTCTAAATGGAAGATTTGTCTCTTAGATGTAAAGCCTCTTTGTTTGATATTGAAAATCAGTGATGTATGCTACTTCAAGACTAGACGTGGTGCAAAACTATATTCTACCTACTAAAGATGTACACGTCTATGCTAAGACAAAGCCATTGATATCAAGTTCAGTACAGAGTTGTCTTTTGCTCTTTATTTCATGCAAAACTGGCTTTACACAATACTTCTTTATCTACATGACTACATCATCATTACAAATCTCGACATTCTTTAATAATAACATTAAGCTGGAGACTGATAAACTACCAATAACCGCGCAAATTACCGTCAGAAATTTCACAGCAAATAGACCGGTATTTTTACGAAATTATTTTAATTAAATTTTCTATATATAATGAAACTAAAGTGAAAAAAATGAAATATTCATTGATACTGTACTGCAAACCATGACTCATAGACAAAGTCACAGCTGGGAGTGTGGCTCAGACTTCTTAAAATCTTAATTTTTGAGGTTATAGCGAGGTGAGGTGAACAGGAGTTCACGGCGATGACAGTTAATCAAGGTACAGGGTATACACGACTGCTGTGCACGTAGCAGCTCAGTGTGCAGACCCGCCACCTCACAACTTGTCGACTACCCGGCGGTCCCGTTACTACAGGCAGAGTACATGTTACTTTACCAGCGACACTTCTTCGTCTTCTTCAGATCACTTGTTTTAGTAAGATGGATATGGTGTGCATCAAAGATAAATTCGGCAACGATCGGTGGTTTCTTGGCGAGGACATACGGCTTCCACCTTTAAAAGACGAACTTGGCCTCGCGGACCGCTTGAGACTCATTAACAACTTTCACCTTAGACCTGACGACGTCATTGTTGCTGGTTACCCGAGGTCAGGTAAGAGCATCACGAACTCCACTGCTCAAAATTCACACGCACTCACTGCTTATCCCATAGTTTGGTTTGTACATTTATATCTAATTGAGTGTTTACTGTTTTCAGTTGTGTTCCAATAAGATCCTTTTGTGTGCATGTGTGCGTGCGTGCGTTGTGTGTGTGTTTGTGAACTGTAACTATGAAATAAAGACAACCAGCACACTTCAGTTAGGTAGTAGGAGCCTGTATTGTGAGGGTCACCTTTGGGTAGATTCATTTGTTTGAGAAAATTAATAATTTGATCATAACAGAGTTATACTCTGTGGTGTTAAACTAAAAGTGAGAAATGGTCTTCAATAACATTTTAAACAAGGTATCCCAAGGTGATTAGTCCTGATATCTATCAAAAATTTTCAAAATTCAAACGTGTTTGTTACCGTATCCTTGTTGGAACCCAGAACTTGCTGAAGTCTGTATTTTTAATCTCTGTAACTACTAACTTAAATAATTGTCAATCGTCAGTTCAGACTCAGAAGTTTAAAAAGTAAACAAATCTCGACGTTAATTCTGATGTCATCCAATTGGATGATTAAATAATGACTTCTGTGTGATGAGGCCAAAAAAGGAACTGAGTGATTATCTCCTTTATTCCTCCAGTTTTGAAAAAGCATTGTGGGACTGTCAACAGATTGTAAACATGCTTTTCGCAAAGTTGACATGCATATGAAAACCCTTTAAATCACTCAATTTTTTCGGAACAGAAAAATAATTTTATTTTCAAAAGAAATCTCACAAGTTTACTTTTTAATCACGTAATTAAAATGAATCCAAATTTATAGAGGTAGGTGTTATATAGTAGCGTCAGGTTACATAATAGTTTTTACTGTGTGAAGGTAACAACTGGATTCATCAGATGATCTACATGTTGCTGGAAGGAACCCTCGACCCGCCTCCTTTGTTTGGACCGGATACTAGCGTGGTCCTGGAGTCAGCCTCAGACACTAGACGCGTCCTCCCACCTGTCAAACCTCGCGCTCTTTACACGCACCTTCTCTTCAAGGACCTGCCAAAGGTCGTCACTGAAAAAAAGGTCAAGGTGGTGCACATCACAAGGAACCTCAAGGATGTCTTCGTGTCTTTGTATTGTTTTACAGAAAAGTATCCTTTCAAACAATATTATCCACCGTGGCCAGATTTTTTTCTACAATGCTAGATGATGGCGGTGAGTCATTGAGATTTGCAAGCGTTAAGTTTTTTAAAGACGAAATTACACAAAAAGTATTATCTTCTGGTTATATTTTGAACAGAAAATTCTGAGTAACATAAGTCTTGTAATAACGGTGTGGCAAGTAAACCTTTCTTAAAAAATGAACAATCAGAATCAGTTTGAAAGAATAGTTTTTATTTTTTTTTTTTTTTTTAGTTTCTTGGTTTTTTTATTTCGTTTTTCGTTAGAGTTACGAGCTTTTAAAGAAAGTAGAGACATATTTAATTGCACTAAAGTGTTTTTCCACAGAAAAGCTTAACCGAATATTTACAATTTTACTACGAATTTTCAAAATATCTCTTTATCTTAAGTGTGGTATGGAGACGCTTTTAGCCACGTGACAAGCTGGGAGAAGGCGATCGACGATCATCCTGAGCATCCATTTTACTGTGTGACGTACGAGGAGCTGACACAAGTAAGATCATCAGTGTCGTTATTCCTCGTATCCAGAGACGTCACAGTACGTCACTGCTCTTGCACGCTCTCTTATGCGCATGGTCACATGAATGGCGAGGGAGATTATATAAAATTTCTATAAATATAAACATAATACAGTAGTGTATGCGTCTATTTATCTTCGCCACAGAGGTAAACATATATTCTGAAAGCTTTTGTAAATTAAAAAAAAGACTAGCTGCAGTCTCTCTCTCACACACACACACATGCACTAGCTCGCACACACACACAATGTTTAAGACTTCTGCAGGAATTTGCATGAAGGATTTGGCATGAAGGGGTGCTCCTGTGGCAAAAGGTTCTTTCCATACTCAGCCTTGGCTTGTAGAAATGATGCATTTGCTAAGGAACCAGTGGGATAAGATTTCTGTCGCCCTTTCAATACTGATGTGAGAAGAATATGAAAGTTGTTCACTGTCAGCATGGAGTTTGCTCCCCACACGCCAAGCATCTTCCTACACACTTTGGTGATGTAGTTGGTGAGAGAAGTTTGTGATGGTGTGAGAGCCTTAAACCACGTAGCCCTGGTGTATTGCGTAGTGGTTTTGTACAAACACTTCATCCTGTTAGTCTTGGCTACCTCATCAAACATGTTTTATCCTTAATAGACAGAACCTCGAACACACAGACGAATGTTACAACGTTGTTTAATCAGATTGTGATAAACCGACTAAACAAGACCTCGAAATTCCTCACTCAGGCACTGGTTTGTTGTCTAGTCACAACTGGTACTTTCATGTGAATATGTAAATAAATAGTTTGCAGTTAAATAATTCGCTAGTTGATTGTGTTTTTTTTCTGTGGTTAGTTTATTGCTAAGATAGATTGCTGCTTGGCTGTTGGTCGTCTCGTTATCGAGGATCTTTTGATTGTTTCTTGTCTCTGTCTTATTTTTATGTTTTTTTGGTTTTGTTGTTTATTCATTCAGAATGGTGTGATCAGCTGGAATGTAATTGACCAGTTCCTGGAGACAAACAGAGGAGACCTTTCTGCCAGGCGGTGGTTGAGAAATGTCAATCAACAACATGGTCAATCTGCGAATAGCAAAAGACCTAAAGTTGATTGGTCTACTTTATCGGAAAGGTAAACGATATCTGTAAAGACAAAATTAAAAATAATATCCTAGTGTAAAAACATTGGTTTTTTGGTCTTTTATTTCTCCTGTATTTCATTCTCATTCTTTCCCTCTTTTCAAGGAGAACTGGGAAAAAGCGTAAATGATCTACTACTTTATGTATAAATTTTCAAAAAAAGTAATATTAATACTGATGATAATACTAATACAAATACTACTACTACTAATAGTAATAATATAATACATTATATCAAAGCATCACATTAACCATTTATGCTAATCAAAATTACAATACTAAAGTGTGACCACAGCAAGTCCTACACTCATTGTGCAGTAAAATGTTTAAACTCTAGCACCGATATTATTTCTTTAATTTCTGTTAAATTTACAGTAATATTTGAACCCACTCATCTGTTCTACAAATGTTCTGTGAGTCAAAACTATTCAGTGTAATATCTGCAGGAGTTGTAGGAGACTGGAAGAACTGGTTCACTGTGGCCGCAGAACGAGGAGTTCGAGAAGGTCGTCCGAAAGAAGATGGCCGGCTACAAAAGTCTCCTTCGTTACCAACTTGAATAATTAAATCAACACTTTGCAAATCTCAGTACCAGCAGATAGTGTATTTTATCAGACAATTCATTCTTTCGTTCTCTCGATATTCAGACTTTTGTTACTTCTGCACAGTAACTCATACGAAAGTGTCTGTAAATCCCTACCCATACTGATGATGGTCTACTGTTGTTATAATGAGTATACAGGAAAACTCTCCCTCAGTGAAAATCGGAATCTCAGATACACAGGAAGCTCAGTTTTTTTTAATCCGGACACTAAGCTTTCGATAAATTGTCTCCAAAAAGTAATAATAAAGCTACGTAATGTCCATAAAGTCAGCCGGTCTGAAGACTCCTATAAGTGTACAGGCTACATACTCAAATGAATGCGTACACAAGAACAATAAAGTATTGTCAATGTGGCGGACGATAGTCATTAATAGAGCTGTCTGAAATGATGGAGAATTTAACTCGTATAAATAGAAGATTCGTCTAATAAATGTAAAGCCTCTATGTTTGATATGAAAATCAGCTATTGATGCTGCTTGAAGACGAGACGATCGTGTAAAACTATATTGTAGCTATGAAGATACTTCTTGCTAAGA
This sequence comes from Pomacea canaliculata, assembly GCF_003073045.1. Taxonomy (NCBI): domain Eukaryota; kingdom Metazoa; phylum Mollusca; class Gastropoda; order Architaenioglossa; family Ampullariidae; genus Pomacea; species Pomacea canaliculata. The sequence goes on from NC_037595.1 coordinate 10,959,490, forward strand.
CAACAGAACTGATATCAAATCAAGTTAGAAAAATGATTAGATATACTAGATTAATTTCCTGGACACTTCTTTTATAATCAGAGAATTGAATGCAGCCTGTATTTGAATGCCGTCGAAAGCACTGAAAGGAGTGAAGGTAATATCTCGCACGTTCTTTAAAGGACTGAGTTTATGGAGGTCACTGCTAAGATCACGTGAGTACTTTAACCTTTCGTGAACCTGTACATGAGTTTGGGGTACAGCGAGAGATGATGTATGCAATCATTCTCCTACATGGTCTTACCTTAGCACTGTGCTGGGAGTGCCGTGCATCCCATAATACAGGGCAGCTGACTCGTGGACATAGAATTAGATAAATGAACCAGGCTCTGGTTGCAATTTGATATTCTTTTTGTTGACTTGCTTCATCCGGTTGAAATATGAAAAAGATTTTCCAGGTAATTTCTAACGGGAATTTGTGCAGTTAATGATGCTACATGAGTCTCCACCAGCTCGAAACTTTGCTTCAACCGCCATCATGGTGTGCGTGAAGTGGCGATAGCAACGTATGGCTCTTCTGTAGTATTTGTTAGCTTCGTAATTTTCGTGTTGTAATGTTTTACATTAAACTTCTGGGGGAAATCATACCAGAGCACATTAATAAAGACGCTTCTGCTAAAGGGATAAATTGGATTTTCAAAATCTACTTTCTACATTTAGCTGTACAATAAAAAAAAGTCGGAAAAAGTATTGATTCTTTACACTTACTTGTAAAACAGACTTATTCAAAGTCACAGCTGTGAGTGTGGCTCAAGCGTTCTTTGTGACTTTTGCTAGGTTAAACAGTTTTGAACAGGAGTGTAAAGCGATAACAGTTAATCAAGGTACAGGGTGTATACGACTGCTGTGCACTTAGCAGTCAGTGTGCAGACCCGCCACTCAGACTTGTCGACTACCCGGCGGTCCGTTACTACAGGCAGAGACATGTTTACTTTACAGCGACACTTCTTCGTTTTACTCAAATCGTGTTAGTAAGAAATGGATATCGTGTTCATCAAAGATAATTCGGCAACGATCGCAGTGTATTGGCGAGGACATACGGCTTCCACCCAAAGGCAATCTTAGCTCGCGGACCGCTTGAGACTCATCCACAACTTTGACCTTAGACTGACGAGACGTCATTGTTGCCGGTTACATGGGTCAGTAAGAGCATCAGCCTCCCCTATTCTCAATATTGCACACTTGTGCACATATGTTCAAGCGGGATTGTGAATACAATTTGTGGCATAGTTTGTTTTTATATCTACATGAGTGCTTACTGTGTCCTGTGTTTTACTCCAACATACTAATAAGAAGCTATAGATATAAACGTGTGTATGAATATGCATGTGTTTTACAAATGAGTCCCAACTAGCTAGGATCAAATTTGTACAGTTTTACCTTTTTAAAAATATGAATTATTCGAAAAATAAATTACCAGGGATATACTCTTGCTGTGTTAAAATAGAAGGTGAGAAATGCTTTTGAGAAAATACATTTTAACCAAGGTATCTAAGGCAATTCGTCCCGATTTTCATCGTATTGCTGTCAGAATCCATCATATTGTACGTTATAAGATTTTTTTGTTTTCAATCTCTGTAATTACTAACTTAAATATTAATCAATCGTCAGACTGTGAAAATGTACAGTCAGTCCTTTACATGGATCTGAGACATGGCGTGTGACAAACACGCATCACCAACAAGTTTCAGACATTCAATAGTACTCGGCGCCATATCCTCAACAAAGATGGCCGAGAGAGATCTCCAATACAGACTGTAAGAGAAGACCACCAAAACCCTGCCAGCCAAGACATTCAGAAGCAGAAGTGGAGCTGGATCGTTCACACCTGGCGAAAGCCAGCCGACATTAACGAGTCAAGATTGGCCTGAACACCAGGGGATGCGCAGGTTGGGAGACCCAGACAACACGGAGGAGATCAGTCCACAAGAGAGGCTGAGCAGCTGCATACATGAGCCCAGCTGGGAAGCCCAGAACCGGGTCCGATAGCGTGGTGTACTTGCGACCATATGTTCAACTTTGGGGGGCGGGGTAAAAGTATATAATAAGAAGAAAAGAGATGAAGAGAAAAATCGAGAGACTATCTAACGGCGAGCATCTCGTTTACGCAACGTTTTGAAAAAAAATAACTTCGTGGGATGATACAATTTTTACACATGCTTTTCTTCAATTTGCAGAAATTGTACTTGCATATTTAAACTAGTATAAATCAGCCAATGTGGACTGCAAGAGATAATTTTAGTTTCGAAGGAATCTCAAATCGTTTAATATTTTAATTTTTCGCGTTAGGTGTTTATATTTGTGGGGTGCATTATTTTTTTTGAATGTAAGGTAACAACTGCTTCATCAGAATGATCTACATGCTGGAGGAACCCTGAGACACGCCTCCCTTTGTTTGACCGATTCTAAGTGCACCGCGTGAGTCAGCCTCGATACACTAGTCGCATCTGCCACTTGTCAAACTCGCGCTCTTTTCTACGCTACGGTTCTTTCAAGGACCTGCCAAAGTCGTCATTGAAAAAAGGTTCAAGGTGGCACATCACAAGAACTTCAAGGATGTCTTCGTGTCTTTGTATTCCCGTACAGAGAAATTACCTAACATCAGATATCACCCACCGTGGCCCGAGAGTTTTTGTCTATCAATGCAGATGTTTGTGATCATTGAGATAGTGCATACGTTTTTTTTTTTGAGACGAAAAAAATAAACAAAAGATATTATCGCTGGTTAAATTTTGTGTACAGAAAAACTCTGAATAACATAACATCTTCTTCGGTTTATAAAGGCTAAGAAATAATAGGTTTATTTGTAGTGAGTTGAGTATTGTATTTTTTTATTTACGTTTGATTAAGACGAGAGTCAGAAAAAGTAAGAGATACATTTAAGTGATGTGTTTTTCAACAAAAATTAATAAATAAGTAGTGCAAATATTAATAATTTATACCGAATTTGTAAAATATCTCTTATCTTTAGTATGGTATGGAACGTCTTTGATCACGTACAAGTGGGAGAAGGCGAATTCGACGATCAATCCTGAGCACATTTACTGTGGACGTACAGCAGTTGACACAAGTAAGATCACAGTGTCGTTATTCCTCTATCCAGTGTTACAAATACTCACTGGCTCTTAACACGCTCTCTAGCTCAAAGCGCATGCCCAATGAAGCAACAACACAACGGAAAGTATCATATGATTCTAACATTTTATATATGACAATAGTTTCTATCTCCTTTATCTCCCAAGAGATTTTTAAACATCTTATTTAGTAACAAATTTATGAATAACAATGATACGACAAAAATATCTCTCTACGATAGTAGCACACACAGCTGTTTAAAGTGCTGTATGCAATTTGCGAGAAACGTTGAAAAGTGCTCTCCTGGCGACTAGTTTTTTCAAAGCAGCTTAGCTGTAGATAAGATGCAACATTGAACTAGTGGATCATAATTTGGTCGACCTCAAACTGAGGCGAGAAGAAGATGAAAGTATTCACTGTCAGCATGGAGTTTGCCCTCAAAAGCGAGCAATCTTCCTACACCACTGTGTTGATGTGTTGGTGAGAAAAGTCTGTGAAATGTGAACACCTCATCAACCAAGGCTTTATTTCTTGATTGACTAGAACCTTTGAACTACACAGACCGAATTGTTAGAATGTTGTCAATCGGCTGTAATAGCCGACTAAACACAGGGATTACTGAGCCGCAAAATTCTTCAACAGTGCACTGCGGTTTTTTTGATCTAGTTACAACCGGGTAATGGGTCGTGTGAAGATACGTAATAATTATAGTTTGCAGGAAATAGTTCTTAGTTACTTGTGGCTTTCCGATGGTTGTTGTGTCTCTAGATAGGACTACTGACTGTTCGTCGTCTGGGTCTTTTGATTGTTTTTCATGTTGGTGATTTTTGAGGGTTTTGGTTCTTGTGTATTCGTTCAGAAACGGTGTAGAGTCAGCTGGAAATGACCGGTTCCTGAGAACACACAGAGGAAGACCTTTCTGCTAGGCGGTGTGAAAATGCACAATCGAACATTCAACTGAGAAATAGCACAAGACGCGTATTTAATGGCGCATGCTTTCGAAAAGGTAATGATATCTGCAAAGACAAAATCAAATTTAATGTGTAAGCGCGTAAAACACATTGTCATGTTCGTCATCCCTCATCCTCCTCTCTTTAAAGAAAACTGCGAGCAACATAGGCTGCAATTACTAGTTACTATAAAAATTTTCAAAAAAAAAATACATCCTAAATCAGTTTAAAAGTAACCATCCATAACGCACAAATGCAAAATAAAGTGGAACACAGGCTAACGCAGGCGAGCATAAAATTCATACCAAAACGAATATTCTACTTTAATTCTGTACTTTACACTAATTTTGTGAACCACTCACTTTCTACCAATTTCTAATGAGTCAAACTATCATATGATGCGAAGTTGAGTAAGGAAGACTGGATAGAACATGTTCACGTGGCCAGAACGAGAGTCGAGAGGTCTCAAGAAATGCGGCTACAAAAGTCCTTTCGTGAGCCACTTGAAATAAAAGATCCAACACATGTGAAATCTACTACACAGAAATAGTTAGTTGAAAGAGACAAATTATTTTTTTTTCTCGATATCCCAGACGTCTACTTCGCACACGCGTACTCGGAGGAACGTCGTAATCCCTACACGTGCTAATCGATCGAATTAGTTAAACTTCTTAAATGGATTACATGACAGTGATCGCTCCTTTGAAATAAACAACCGATACAACTGCCCAGATAAGCATAAGTTTAATACGGAAACTTTATTACATATTGCTCAAAACGTAATAAAAAGTGTACTAAGCGTAACGTCCATAAAGCGCAGTCTAGATAAAACCATGCCCCCGTATAGAAGGAGAGGGGTGGGGTAAAGGGACATACTCACAATAGTCGATACGCAAGAACAAATAAAGGTAGCAGGGCGAATAGATAGCTGTGACATCAGCGTCTGACATAAAGAAAGCCTCGATAATGGAAATGTATTAGATGGAAGGATAGATAGTGAATAGTTGGTAACGCGTGCAAACCAGCCGTGAATAGAAGGTAGCCAAAATAGCGGTAATGAAATCGGGGCCACACTTCCACTCGTGCAATACACTCACAACCACACAGACACCAGCGTCAAACGCTTGGAGCCTCGCACCACCCAGTGCTCTACAGTGCACAAACCACTACACAACACACACATAAAAGGACATCGTAACGTTTGTAAAGCGAAAGAAAATTGAAGAAAAAAGACGCAAAAGAAATTTCACAACACAAAAACACATCCAAAAACTACAAAACTCGCCAAAGCTCACACACCCTAAACGCTATCGGCCCAAAACAAAGCAATCCACTAATGTTAGCCGTAGGCTCGCGAACCACAAACTGTCCTGCTGAGCACCAAATTCGACTAGGAGGTGGTAACGATTCGAGTAAGACAGATTGAACAGGGGAGTGGGCAAAAAGGGGCAATACAGAGCCTTTTGTTAAGCACCCCATGTCAGCCGCCGATCATCTCTGAGCTGCGCGTCGTCCACGCGAAACGCAACACAAGTCATGGCGAACTGCCGTCCGCTCCAGAGGCGAGGAAGTCTAACGATAAGGCCCCGAAAACACAAGAGACAAGATGAAAAATCCTATGAAGATAAATCAAGAATTTCGAAGAGACGGAAAAGGAGAAACGCCTAGAAAAGCGCGAAAGGGAAATGTGAATAAAAAAAAGATAAATGAGAAGCAACGTTTGACTTTCTAATGAGCGTTTCGTGAAGCTGAAGTCTTGTGTGAACGTGTTTTGGGGAGGGAGTCTGTTGTATAACCGGTCGCTTCGTCCTCACATATTTCAAGTGGGAGTGAGGAGTGACCAAATAATGTAATGAGAATAAAAACTTATCTATACATCGACGGAAGGAAACCCGTCGTCCTATCCCTACCAAACCATCTTTAATGAAAACTAATATATAACAAAAGACATTTAGGCTAGAACAACAGGGGCCGAGCTGGTATAAAAGAGGGAGAATGGCAGTGCGCCCTGGCGGCATACCCGACTGATTGGACCAACAAGGGGAAGGAAGTTACTCCCTGGCATTAGAGCTAGTACTGCTCGCGCACATTACTAAGGGCGGCCGGCCACACACTTCAGGGTACGTCCGGTAACACTAGCCCGTAGAACAGCGTTGCTTATTTCCACCGTGACGGCCCGGTCGATGAGAGCTCGACAGGTAGCGACAGCGAGTTGACGTGCCCGAGCCGTGACAAAGAGAATGTAGATACGGTCTAGGTACAGCATAGCGCAGAGGATTAGTAACTGTCACAGCGCGAGAAGTGAGATGTAGTTCAGAGGGGTCACGGTTGATGGTATAGGCTAAGGACAGAGCTCTAGCGAGCTTCCCTCTGTTCATAGCGATGGTGCACCATTCCAAGCCAAAGAGGTTCATGAGGACCTACAGATCCAGACTGAACCTGAAGGTAAGAACGGACCCGGCGGTCCGGGTATATAGGAGCTTGGGTAGACATTTACTTCCCAAATTCAGTATCGGTAAGCTCGATTCCCCGACTGTATATAAGAGCATTCGATTGAACTGATTTCATATCAACAAAGTTTTTGCTTTCTGTTTCAATATATGTCAACTGTAAAAGTCTGCATTGGTTGCAACACGCCGGTAATTTACCAGCTACGGTGAATGCGAATAGAGGCGATGGCGTGAGAGGGTGAAAGCGCGTGAAGCGAGACAGGACGTGACTACCCGTCCCCGGGTAGTTAGGTAACCACTCGCAACTCATTCGTTCACAGATAAAGCCACTAAGCCATTTGAATTTAGTACAATGAAACACACATCTGCAACTTGCACAAGATTTACAAATGGTAATAGATAACTCATCAAGAGCAAATTGTGTTTCTTTTTTTTATGCAGATATTACCGTGATTGCACCAATGAAAAGCAATAAGTATAAGCTATCTAGTGACAAAATTTATAATATTGTATCTTTACGAGTGTTAACACAGACATTTATAACTCCTTTATTTTCCTGGATTAAAATAAAGATCACAGTTAAATAACCCACCAGATACTGATATACTACCACTAAGACATACTCAACCAGTTCTATTTACAACACAAAAAAATCACATCAATAGCGACTTGGGCAACCTTACCTAAACCATGACAAAACGAAAGTTCCTAACTGAACCAAGTTCACCGGTGAAGGTTCATAGACAGTCAGTCCTCTCTCATATTAAGCCGCCATTATCTCGTAGTTCACGAAAAGTGACAACGATCTGAGTAGGAAGAAGATTAACGTGCGACACGCTGAGGACAACGCCAAGGGATGGGTACAACAACTGTCAAATACCTCAGCTGGTAATGAGCAATTTACACTCTATTCTTTTTTAGTGCACGCATCCTCCATAGACAAATAAGTCGTATACGATTCTGGCTAAGGTCAAAGAGGATGCCACTATGATCATGACTCCAGAAGAGCGAACGATGACTGTCGAATGTCAGAAATACATTTCTAAGCGCAGTTGGGTTGGAAAGAATAGAATCTGCATCAAGATAATCGGCTAACGACGGTCTTGGCGAGGACAATGAACGGCTCTCCATCCCTCGAGACAAACTACCTCGAGAGCGCTGAGTTTCATCACAGCTGGACTAGAACGACACGTCATTATGCCGGTATCCGAGTCAGTAGAGCATCAACGCCCCTACTTAAAAACAACACCCAACAGTGTACATTAACTGAAAAAACGTTTTCCAAGTTTGGTACGTTAATTCTAAGAAATTACTAAGTTCTTTATATAGCAAAATACTTAATAACCTCTGTTGTGTGTTGAGAAGGAGATAGTGAGCCCGTAAAGTGTAGGTAACGTTTGGCAGGATCAGTTTTGAGAAAATATATATTTATCAAAGATAACAAGTTAACCTGAGTAAAACTAGAAAGGAATAGCGGTTTAAAGACTTTAACAGAGATCCTGCGCGATAAAATCAATAACCAATAAATCAAAACGACTATGCCCAGGAAAATAATAATTAATCCGATCCCTGCGAAAAAGGACAAAATCAAAAGCGGTTGTACCCGGTGGGGGACCTGTCGAACACATACCACTAACACAAACATCAATCTTATTTCAATACTGTATACGACTAATATTAAAGTCGCAGTAGTGCAAGGAAGTTTATAAGTCAACTATCCGCAATCCTTAGTCATGCCCATGGAAGATAAATAATACTCCTAGAACGAACTGAAGCGAGGCTGAGTCATGCATGCATTTTTAAAAAACATAACC